>NW_024377027.1:0-44398 GCF_016835505.1 Polypterus senegalus | reverse complement strand
TTCAAGGCCTGAAATTCACTTTGTGTACACATGTGTGACGGCTTGTTTTCCACCAGGAAACTGTTCAAAACAGTTCATTTTTGTAAAAAAACTATGTCTCAGATGTGTTTCAAGTGGTTTCACAACATAGAAGTTAAGACTCATTGAGTTTCACTCAACTTCAGTTTTGCCCAATGCAAGTCAATAGGATTTCAAAAGTGAGTTTGAGATGTTGAAGTGCACTTTGAAAAACAGTTGGGAAACCATCCAAACAGTTCTTAACCATAAGGGTACTGGGGATTTCATCATTTAGAACTGCTTTTACCAGAGTATTTTGACTTTCCACAGAGTTAGAGTTGAAGGTAACCTGATTTCACCATAACACGCTTCAGGGCCTGAAATTCACTTTGTGTACACATGTGTGACGGCTTGTTTTCCACCAGGAAACTGTTCAAAACAGTTCATTTTTGTAAAAAAACTATGTCTCAGATGTGTTTCAAGTGTTTTCACAACATAGAAGTTAAGACTCATTGAGTTTCACTCAACTTCAGTTTTGCCCAATGCAAGTCAATAGGGAATTTCAAAAGTGAGTTTGAGATGTTGAAGTGCACTTTGAAAACAGTTGTGAAACCATCCAAACAGTTCTTAACCATAAGGGTACTGGGGATTTCATCATTTAGAACTGCTTTACCAGAGTATTTTGACTTTCCACAGAGTTAGAGTTGAAGGTAACCTGAATTTCACCATAACACGTTTCAGGGCCTGAAATTCACTTTGTGTACACATGTGTGACGCTTGTTTTCCACCAGGAAACTGTTCAAAACAGTTCATTTCTGTAAAAACTATGTCACAGATGTGTTTCAAGTGGTTTCACAACATAGAAGTTAAGACTCATTGAGTTTCACTCAACTTCAGTTTTGCCCAATGCAATCAATGGGAATTTCAAAAGTGAGTTTGAGATGTTGAAGTGCACTTTGAAAAACAGTTGGGAAACCATCCAAACAGTTCTTAACCATAAGGGTACTGGGGATTTCATCATTTAGAACTGCTTTTACCAGAGTATTTTGACTTTCCACAGAGTTAGAGTTGAAGGTAACCTGATTTCACCATAACACGTTTCAGGGCCTGAAATTCACTTTGTGTACACATGTTTGACGGCTTGTTTTCCACTAGGAAACTTTTTAAAACAGTTCATTTCTGTAAAAACTATGTCGCAGATGTGTTTCAAGTGGTTTCACAACATAGAAGTTAAGACTCATTGAGTTTCACTCAACTTCAGTTTTGCCCAATGCAAGTCAATGGGATTTCAAAAGTGAGTTTGAGATGTTGAAGTGCACTTTGAAAACAGTTGGGAAACCATCCAAACAGTTCTTAACCATAAGGGTACTGGGGATTTCATCATTTAGAACTGCTTTTACCAGAGTATTTTGACTTTCCACAGAGTTAGAGTTGAAGGTAACCTGATTTCACCATAACACGTTTCAAGGCCTGAAATTCACTTTGTGTACACATGTGTGACGCTTGTTTTCCACCAGGAAACTGTTCAAAACAGTTCATTTCTGTAAAAACTATGTCTCAGATGTGTTTCAAGTGGTTTCACAACATAGAAGTTAAGACTCATTGAGTTTCACTCAACTTCAGTTTTGCCCAATGCAAGTCAATAGGATTTCAAAAGTGAGTTTGAGATGTTGAAGTGCACTTTGAAAACAGTTGGGAAACCATCCAAACAGTTCTTAACCATAAGGGTACTGGGGATTTCATCATTTAGAACTGCTTTTACCAGAGTATTTTGACTTTCCACAGAGTTAGAGTTGAAGGTAACCTGAATTCACCATAACACGTTTCAAGGGCCTGAAAATCACTTTGTGTACACATGTGTGACGCTTGTTTTCCACCAGGAAACTGTTCAAAACAGTTCATTTCTGTAAAAACTATGTCTCAGATGTGTTTCAAGTGGTTTCACAACATAGAAGTTAAGACTCATTGAGTTTCACTCAACTTCAGTTTTGCCCAATGCAAGTCAATGGGATTTCAAAAGTGAGTTTGAGATGTTGAAGTGCACTTTGAAAAACAGTTGGGAAACCATCCAAACAGTTCTTAACCATAAGGGTACTGGGGATTTCATCATTTAGAACTGCTTTTACCAGAGTATTTTGACTTTCCACAGAGTTAGAGTTGAAGGTAACCTGATTTCACCATAACGCGTTTCAGGGCCTGAAATTCACTTTGTGTACACATGTGTGACGCTTGTTTTCCACCAGGAAACTGTTCAAAACAGTTCATTTCTGTAAAAACTATGTCACAGATGTGTTTCAAGTGGTTTCACAACATAGAAGTTAAGACTCATTGAGTTTCACTCAACTTCAGTTTTGCCCAATGCAAGTCAATGGGATTTCAAAAGTGAGTTTGAGATGTTGAAGTGCACTTTGAAAAACAGTTGGGAAACCATCCAAACAGTTCTTAACCATAAGGGTACTGGGGATTTCATCATTTAGAACTGCTTTTACCAGAGTATTTTGACTTTCCACAGAGTTAGAGTTGAAGGTAACCTTATTTCACCATAACACGTTTCAGGGCCTGAAATTCACTTTGTGTACACATGTGTGACGCTTGTTTTCCACCAGGAAACTGTTCAAAACAGTTCATTTCTGTAAAAAACTATGTCGCAGATGTGTTTCAAGTGGTTTCACAACATAGAAGTTAAGACTCATTGAGTTTCACTCAACTTCAGTTTTGCCCAATGCAAGTCAATAGGATTTCAAAAGTGAGTTTGAGATGTTGAAGTGCACTTTGAAAACAGTTGGGAAACCATCCAAACAGTTCTTAACCATAAGGGTACTGGGGTTTCATCATTTAGAACTGCTTTTACCAGAGTATTTTGACTTTCCACAGAGTTAGAGTTGAAGGTAACCTGAATTCACCATAACACGTTTCAGGGCCTGAAAATTCACTTTGTGTACACATGTGTGACGCTTGTTTTCCACCAGGAAACTGTTCAAAACAGTTCATTTTTGTAAAAAAACTATGTCTCAGATGTGTTTCAAGTGGTTTCACAACATAGAAGTTAAGACTCATTGAGTTTCACTCAACTTCAGTTTTGCCCAATGCAAGTCAATAGGGATTTCAAAAGTGAGTTTGAGATGTTGAAGTGCACTTTGAAAAACAGTTGGGAAACCATCCAAACAGTTCTTAACCATAAGGGTACTGGGGATTTCATCATTTAGAACTGCTTTTACCAGAGTATTTTGACTTTCCACAGAGTTAGAGTTGAAGGTAACCTTATTTCACCATAACACGTTTCAGGGCCTGAAAATCACTTTGTGTACAATGTGTGACGCTTGTTTTCCACCAGGAAACTGTTCAAAACAGTTCATTTCTGTAAAAACTATGTCGCAGATGTGTTTCAAGTGGTTTCACAACATAGAAGTTAAGACTCATTGAGTTTCACTCAACTTCAGTTTTGCCCAATGCAAGTCAATAGGGATTTCAAAAGTGAGTTTGAGATGTTGAAGTGCACTTTGAAAACAGTTGGGAAACCATCCAAACAGTTCTTAACCATAAGGGTACTGGGGATTTCATCATTTAGAACTGCTTTTACCAGAGTATTTTGACTTTCCACAGAGTTAGAGTTGAAGGTAACCTGATTTCACCATAACACGCTTCAGGGCCTGAAAATAACTTTGTGTACACATGTGTGACGCTTGTTTTCCACCAGGAAACTGTTCAAAACAGTTCATTTCTGTAAAAACTATGTCGCAGATGTGTTTCAAGTGGTTTCACAACATAGAAGTTAAGACTCATTGAGTTTCACTCAACTTCAGTTTTGCCCAATGCAACTCAATAGGATTTCAAAAGTGAGTTTGAGATGTTGAAGTGCACTTTGAAAAACAGTTGGGAAACCATCCAAACAGTTCTTAACCATAAGGGTACTGGGGATTTCATCATTTAGAACTGCTTTTACCAGAGTATTTTGACTTTCCACAGAGTTAGAGTTGAAGGTAACCTGAATTCACCATAACACTTCAGGGCCTGAAAACACTTTGTGTACACAGTGTGACGCTTGTTTTCCACCAGGAAACTGTTCAAAACAGTTCATTTCTGTAAAAAACTATGTCTCAGATGTGTTTCAAGTGGTTTCACAACATAGAAGTTAAGACTCATTGAGTTTCACTCAACTTCAGTTTTGCCCAATGCAAGTCAATAGGATTTCAAAAGTGAGTTTGAGATGTTGAAGTGCACTTTGAAAAACAGTTGGGAAACCATCCAAACAGTTCTTAACCATAAGGGTACTGGGGATTTCATCATTTAGAACTGCTTTTACCAGAGTATTTTGACTTTCCACAGAGTTAGAGTTGAAGGTAACCTTATTTCACCATAACGCGTTTCAGGGCCTGAAATTCACTTTGTGTACACATGTGTGACGCCTTGTTTTCCACCAGGAAACTGTTCAAAACAGTTCATTTCTGTAAAAAACTATGTCGCAGATGTGTTTCAAGTGGTTTCACAACATAGAAGTTAAGACTCATTGAGTTTCACTCAACTTCAGTTTTGCCCAATGCAAGTCAATAGGATTTCAAAAGTGAGTTTGAGATGTTGAAGTGCACTTTGAAAACAGTTGGGAAACCATCCAAACAGTTCTTAACCATAAGGGTACTGGGGATTTCATCATTTAGAACTGCTTTTACCAGAGTATTTTGACTTTCCACAGAGTTAGAGGTGAAGTTAACCTGATTTCACCATAACACGTTTCAGGGCCTGAAAATAACTTTGTGTACACATGTGTGACGCCTTGTTTTCCACCAGGAAACTGTTCAAAACAGTTCATTTCTGTAAAAACTATGTCGCAGATGTGTTTCAAGTGGTTTCACAACATAGAAGTTAAGACTCATTGAGTTTCACTCAACTTCAGTTTTGCCCAATGCAAGTCAATGGGATTTCAAAAGTGAGTTTGAGATGTTGAAGTGCACTTTGAAAAACAGTTGGGAAACCATCCAAACAGTTCTTAACCATAAGGGTACTGGGGATTTCATCATTTAGAACTGCTTTTACCAGAGTATTTTGACTTTACACAGAGTTAGAGTTGAAGGTAACCTGATTTCACCATAACAGCGTTTCAGGGCCTGAAAATCAACTTTGTGTACACATGTGTGACGCCTTGTTTTCCACCAGGAAACTGTTCAAAACAGTTCATTTCTGTAAAAACTATGTCGCAGATGTGTTTCAAGTGGTTTCACAACATAGAAGTTAAGACTCATTGAGTTTCACTCAACTTCAGTTTTGCCCAATGCAAGTCAATGGGATTTCAAAAGTGAGTTTGAGATGTTGAAGTGCACTTTGAAAAACAGTTGGGAAACCATCCAAACAGTTCTTAACCATAAGGGTACTGGGGATTTCATCATTTAGAACTGCTTTTACCAGAGTATTTTGACTTTCCACAGAGTTAGAGTTGAAGGTAAACTTATTTCACCATAACACGTTTCAGGGCCTGAAAATAACTTTGTGTACACATGTGTGACGCCTTGTTTTCCACCAGGAAACTGTTCAAAACAGTTCATTTCGGTAAAAAACTATGTCGCAGAAGTGTTTCAAGTGGTTTCACAACATTGAAGTTAAGACTCATTGAGTTTCACTCAACTTCAGTTTTGCCCAATGCAAGTCAATAGGGATTTCAAAAGTGAGTTTGAGATGTTGAAGTGCACTTTGAAAAACAGTTGGGAAACCATCCAAACAGTTCTTAACCATAAGGGTACTGGGGATTTCATCATTTAGAACTGCTTTTACCAGAGTATTTTGACTTTACACAGCGTTAGAGTTGAAGGTAACCTTATTTCACCATAACACGTTTCAGGGCCTGAAAATCAACTTTGTGTACACATGTGTGACGCCTTGTTTTCCACCAGGAAACTGTTCAAAACAGTTCATTTCTGTAAAAACTATGTCGCAGATGTGTTTCAAGTGGTTTCACAACATAGAAGTTAAGACTCATTGAGTTTCACTCAACTTCAGTTTTGCCCAATGCAAGTCAATGGGATTTCAAAAGTGAGTTTGAGATGTTGAAGTGCACTTTGAAAACAGTTGGGAAACCATCCAAACAGTTCTTAACCATAAGGGTACTGGGGATTTCATCATTTAGAACTGCTTTTACCAGAGTATTTTGACTTTACACAGCGTTAGAGTTGAAGGTAACCTTATTTCACCATAACGCGTTTCAGGGCCTGAAAATAACTTTGTGTACACATGTGTGACGCCTTGTTTTCCACCAGGAAACTGTTCAAAACAGTTCATTTCTGTAAAAACTATGTCGCAGATGTGTTTCAAGTGGTTTCACAACATAGAAGTTAAGACTCATTGAGTTTCACTCAACTTCAGTTTTGCCCAATGCAAGTCAATAGGATTTCAAAAGTGAGTTTGAGATGTTGAAGTGCACTTTGAAAAACAGTTGGGAAACCATCCAAACAGTTCTTAACCATAAGGGTACTGGGGATTTCATCATTTAGAACTGCTTTTACCAGAGTATTTTGACTTTACACAGAGTTAGAGTTGAAGGTAACCTTATTTCACCATAACGCTTCAGGGCCTGAAAATAACTTTGTGTACACATGTGTGACGCTTGTTTTCCACCAGGAAACTGTTCAAAACAGTTCATTTCTGTAAAAACTATGTCGCAGATGTGTTTCAAGTGGTTTCACAACATAGAAGTTAAGACTCATTGAGTTTCACTCAACTTCAGTTTTGCCCAATGCAAGTCAATAGGATTTCAAAAGTGAGTTTGAGATGTTGAAGTGCACTTTGAAAAACAGTTGGGAAACCATCCAAACAGTTCTTAACCATAAGGGTACTGGGGATTTCATCATTTAGAACTGCTTTTACCAGAGTATTTTGACTTTACACAGCGTTAGAGTTGAAGGTAACCTTATTTCACCATAACACGTTTCAGGGCCTGAAAATCACTTTGTGTACACATGTGTAACGGCTTGTTTTCCACCAGGAAACTGTTCAAAACAGTTCATTTCTGTAAAAACTATGTCGCAGATGTGTTTCAAGTGGTTTCACAACATAGAAGTTAAGACTCATTGAGTTTCACTCAACTTCAGTTTTGCCCAATGCAAGTTAATAGGGATTTCAAAAGTGAGTTTGAGATGTTGAAGTGCACTTTGAAAAACAGTTGGGAAACCATCCAAACAGTTCTTAACCATAAGGGTACTGGGGATTTCATCATTTAGAACTGCTTTTACCAGAGTATTTTGACTTTACACAGCGTTAGAGTTGAAGGTAACCTTATTTCACCATAACGTTTCAGGGCCTGAAAATAACTTTGTGTACACATGTGTGACGCCTTGTTTTCCACCAGTAAACTGTTCAAAACAGTTCATTTCTGTAAAAAACTATGTCGCAGATGTGTTTCAAGTGGTTTCACAACATAGAAGTTAAGACTCATTGAGTTTCACTCAACTTCAGTTTTGCCCAATGCAAGTCAATAGGATTTCAAAAGTGAGTTTGAGATGTTGAAGTGCACTTTGAAAAACAGTTGGGAAACCATCCAAACAGTTCTTAACCATAAGGGTACTGGGGATTTCATCATTTAGAACTGCTTTTACCAGAGTATTTTGACTTTCCACAGCGTTAGAGTTGAAGGTAACCTTATTTCACCATAACACTTTCAGGGCCTGAAAATAACTTTGTGTACACATGTGTGACGCCTTGTTTTCCACCAGGAAACTGTTCAAAACAGTTCATTTCTGTAAAAACTATGTCGCAGATGTGTTTCAAGTGGTTTCACAACATAGAAGTTAAGACTCATTGAGTTTCACTCAACTTCAGTTTTGCCCAATGCAAGTCAATAGGAATTTCAAAAGTGAGTTTGAGATGTTGAAGTGCACTTTGAAAAACAGTTGGGAAACCATCCAAACAGTTCTTAACCATAAGGGTACTGGGGATTTCATCATTTAGAACTGCTTTTACCAGAGTATTTTGACTTTACACAGCGTTAGAGTTGAAGGTAACCTTATTTCACCATAACGCGTTTCAGGGCCTGAAAATAACTTTGTGTACACATGTGTGACGCCTTGTTTTCCACCAGGAAACTGTTCAAAACAGTTCATTTCTGTAAAAACTATGTCGCAGATGTGTTTCAAGTGGTTTCACAACATAGAAGTTAAGACTCATTGAGTTTCACTCAACTTCAGTTTTGCCCAATGCAAGTCAATAGGAATTTCAAAAGTGAGTTTGAGATGTTGAAGTGCACTTTGAAAAACAGTTGGGAAACCATCCAAACAGTTCTTAACCATAAGGGTACTGGGGATTTCATCATTTAGAACTGCTTTTACCAGAGTATTTTGACTTTACACAGCGTTAGAGTTGAAGGTAACCTTATTTCACCATAACGCGTTTCAGGGCCTGAAAATAACTTTGTGTACACATGTGTGACGCCTTGTTTTCCACCAGGAAACTGTTCAAAACAGTTCATTTCTGTAAAAACTATGTCGCAGATGTGTTTCAAGTGGTTTCACAACATAGAAGTTAAGACTCATTGAGTTTCACTCAACTTCAGTTTTGCCCAATGCAAGTCAATAGGATTTCAAAAGTGAGTTTGAGATGTTGAAATGCACTTTGAAAAACAGTTGGGAAACCATCCAAACAGTTCTTAACCATAAGGGTACTGGGGATTTCATCATTTAGAACTGCTTTTACCAGAGTATTTTGACTTTACACAGAGTTAGAGTTGAAGGTAACCTGATTTCACCATAACACGTTTCAGGGCCTGAAAATAACTTTGTGTACACATGTGTGACGCTTGTTTTCCACCAGGAAACTGTTCAAAACAGTTCATTTCTGTAAAAACTATGTCGCAGATGTGTTTCAAGTGGTTTCACAACATAGAAGTTAAGACTCATTGAGTTTCACTCAACTTCAGTTTTGCCCAATGCAAGTCAATAGGATTTCAAAAGTGAGTTTGAGATGTTGAAGTGCACTTTGAAAAACAGTTGGGAAACCATCCAAACAGTTCTTAACCATAAGGGTACTGGGGATTTCATCATTTAGAACTGTTTTACCAGAGTATTTTGACTTTACACAGCGTTAGAGTTGAAGGTAACCTTATTTCACCATAACGCTTTCAGGGCCTGAAAATCACTTTGTGTACACATGTGTGACGCCTTGTTTTCCACCAGGAAACTGTTCAAAACAGTTCATTTCTGTAAAAAACTATGTCACAGATGTGTTTCAAGTGGTTTCACAACATAGAAGTTAAGACTCATTGAGTTTCACTCAACTTCAGTTTTGTCCAATGCAAGTTAATGGGGATTTCAAAAGTGAGTTTGAGATGTTGAAGTGCACTTTGAAAAACAGTTGGGAAACCATCCAAACAGTTCTTAACCATAAGGGTACTGGGGATTTCATCATTTAGAACTGCTTTTACCAGAGTATTTTGACTTTACACAGCGTTAGAGTTGAAGGTAACCTTATTTCACCATAACGCGTTTCAGGGCCTGAAAATAACTTTGTGTACACATGTGTGACGCCTTGTTTTCCACCAGGAAACTGTTCAAAACAGTTCATTTCTGTAAAAAACTATGTCGCAGATGTGTTTCAAGTGGTTTCACAACATAGCAGTTAAGACTCATTGAGTTTCACTCAACTTCAGTTTTTGCCCAATGCAAGTCAATAGGGATTTCAAAAGTGAGTTTGAGATGTTGAAATGCACTTTGAAAAACAGTTGGGAAACCATCCAAACAGTTCTTAACCATAAGGGTACTGGGGATTTCATCATTTAGAACTGCTTTTACCAGAGTATTTTGACTTTCCACAGAGTTAGAGTTGAAGGTAACCTGAATTCACCATAACACGTTTCAGGGCCTAAAAACAACTTTGTGTACACATGTGTGACGCTTTGTTTTCCACCAGGAAACTGTTCAAAACAGTTCATTTCTGTAAAAACTATGTCGCAGATGTGTTTCAAGTGGTTTCACAACATAGAAGTTAAGACTCATTGAGTTTCACTCAACTTCAGTTTTGCCCAATGCAACTCAATAGGAATTTCAAAAGTGAGTTTGAGATGTTGAAGTGCACTTTGAAAAACAGTTGGGAAACCATCCAAACAGTTCTTAACCATAAGGGTACTGGGGATTTCATCATTTAGAACTGCTTTTACCAGAGTATTTTGACTTTACACAGCGTTAGAGTTGAAGGTAACCTTATTTCACCATAACGCGTTTCAGGGCCTGAAAATAACTTTGTGTACACATGTGTGACGCCTTGTTTTCCACCAGGAAACTGTTCAAAACAGTTCATTTCTGTAAAAACTATGTCGCAGATGTGTTTCAAGTGGTTTCACAACATAGAAGTTAAGACTCATTGAGTTTCACTCAACTTCAGTTTTGCCCAATGCAAGTCAATAGGATTTCAAAAGTGAGTTTGAGATGTTGAAGTGCACTTTGAAAAACAGTTGGGAAACCATCCAAACAGTTCTTAACCATAAGGGTACTGGGGATTTCATCATTTAGAACTGCTTTTACCAGAGTATTTTGACTTTACACAGCGTTAGAGTTGAAGGTAACCTTATTTCACCATAACGCGTTTCAGGGCCTGAAAATAACTTTGTGTACACATGTGTGACGCCTTGTTTTCCACCAGGAAACTGTTCAAAACAGTTCATTTCTGTAAAAACTATGTCGCAGATGTGTTTCAAGTGGTTTCACAACATAGAAGTTAAGACTCATTGAGTTTCACTCAACTTCAGTTTTGCCCAATGCAAGTCAATAGGATTTCAAAAGTGAGTTTGAGATGTTGAAGTGCACTTTGAAAAACAGTTGGGAAACCATCCAAACAGTTCTTAACCATAAGGGTACTGGGGATTTCATCATTTAGAACTGCTTTTACCAGAGTATTTTGACTTTACACAGCGTTAGAGTTGAAGGTAACCTTATTTCACCATAACGCGTTCAGGGCCTGAAAATAACTTTGTGTACACATGTGTGACGCTTGTTTTCCACCAGGAAACTGTTCAAAACAGTTCATTTCTGTAAAAACTATGTCGCAGATGTGTTTCAAGTGGTTTCACAACATAGAAGTTAAGACTCATTGAGTTTCACTCAACTTCAGTTTTGCCCAATGCAAGTCAATAGGATTTCAAAAGTGAGTTTGAGATGTTGAAGTGCACTTTGAAAAACAGTTGGGAAACCATCCAAACAGTTCTTAACCATAAGGGTACTGGGGATTTCATCATTTAGAACTGCTTTTACCAGAGTATTTTGACTTTACACAGCGTTAGAGTTGAAGGTAACCTTATTTCACCATAACGCGTTTCAGGGCCTGAAAATAACTTTGTGTACACATGTGTGACGCCTTGTTTTCCACCAGGAAACTGTTCAAAACAGTTCATTTCTGTAAAAACTATGTCGCAGATGTGTTTCAAGTGGTTTCACAACATAGAAGTTAAGACTCATTGAGTTTCACTCAACTTCAGTTTTGCCCAATGCAAGTCAATAGGATTTCAAAAGTGAGTTTGAGATGTTGAAGTGCACTTTGAAAAACAGTTGGGAAACCATCCAAACAGTTCTTAACCATAAGGGTACTGGGGATTTCATCATTTAGAACTGCTTTTACCAGAGTATTTTGACTTTACACAGCGTTAGAGTTGAAGGTAACCTTATTTCACCATAACGCTTTCAGGGCCTGAAAATCACTTTGTGTACACATGTGTGACGCCTTGTTTTCCACCAGGAAACTGTTCAAAACAGTTCATTTCTGTAAAAAAACTATGTCACAGATGTGTTTCAAGTGGTTTCACAACATAGAAGTTAAGACTCATTGAGTTTCACTCAACTTCAGTTTTGTCCATTGCAAGTTAATGGGGATTTCAAAAGTGAGTTTGAGATGTTGAAGTGCACTTTGAAAAACAGTTGGGAAACCATCCAAACAGTTCTTAACCATAAGGGTACTGGGGATTTCATCATTTAGAACTGCTTTTACCAGAGTATTTTGACTTTACACAGCGTTAGAGTTGAAGGTAACCTTATTTCACCATAACGCGTTTCAGGGCCTGAAAATAACTTTGTGTACACATGTGTGACGCCTTGTTTTCCACCAGGAAACTGTTCAAAACAGTTCATTTCTGTAAAAACTATGTCGCAGATGTGTTTCAAGTGGTTTCACAACATAGAAGTTAAGACTCATTGAGTTTCACTCAACTTCAGTTTTGCCCAATGCAAGTCAATAGGATTTCAAAAGTGAGTTTGAGATGTTGAAGTGCACTTTGAAAAACAGTTGGGAAACCATCCAAACAGTTCTTAACCATAAGGGTACTGGGGATTTCATCATTTAGAACTGCTTTTACCAGAGTATTTTGACTTTACACAGCGTTAGAGTTGAAGGTAACCTTATTTCACCATAACACTTTTCAGGGCCTGAAAATAACTTTGTGTACACATGTGTGACGCCTTGTTTTCCACCAGGAAACTGTTCAAAACAGTTCATTTCTGTAAAAAACTATGTCGCAGAAGTGTTTCAAGTGGTTTCACAACATTGAAGTTAAGACTCATTGAGTTTCACTCAACTTCAGTTTTGCCCAATGCAAGTCAATAGGATTTCAAAAGTGAGTTTGAGATGTTGAAGTGCACTTTGAAAAACAGTTGGGAAACCATCCAAACAGTTCTTAACCATAAGGGTACTGGGGATTTCATCATTTAGAACTGCTTTTACCAGAGTATTTTGACTTTACACAGCGTTAGAGTTGAAGGTAACCTTATTTCACCATAACGCGTTTCAGGGCCTGAAAATAACTTTGTGTACACATGTGTGACGCCTTGTTTTCCACCAGGAAACTGTTCAAAACAGTTCATTTCTGTAAAAACTATGTCGCAGATGTGTTTCAAGTGGTTTCACAACATTGAAGTTAAGACTCATTGAGTTTCACTCAACTTCAGTTTTGCCCAATGCAAGTCAATAGGGATTTCAAAAGTGAGTTTGAGATGTTGAAGTGCACTTTGAAAAACAGTTGGGAAACCATCCAAACAGTTCTTAACCATAAGGGTACTGGGGATTTCATCATTTAGAACTGCTTTTACCAGAGTATTTTGACTTTACACAGCGTTAGAGTTGAAGGTAACCTTATTTCACCATAACACGTTTCAGGGCCTGAAAATAACTTTGTGTACACATGTGTGACGCCTTGTTTTCCACCAGGAAACTGTTCAAAACAGTTCATTTCTGTAAAAAACTATGTCGCAGAAGTGTTTCAAGTGGTTTCACAACATTGAAGTTAAGACTCATTGAGTTTCACTCAACTTCAGTTTTGCCCAATGCAAGTCAATAGGGATTTCAAAAGTGAGTTTGAGATGTTGAAGTGCACTTTGAAAAACAGTTGGGAAACCATCCAAACAGTTCTTAACCATAAGGGTACTGGGGATTTCATCATTTAGAACTGCTTTTACCAGAGTATTTTGACTTTACACAGCGTTAGAGTTGAAGGTAACCTTATTTCACCATAACGCGTTTCAGGGCCTGAAAATAACTTTGTGTACACATGTGTGACGCCTTGTTTTCCACCAGGAAACTGTTCAAAACAGTTCATTTCTGTAAAAACTTATGTCGCAGATGTGTTTCAAGTGGTTTCACAACATAGAAGTTAAGACTCATTGAGTTTCACTCAACTTCAGTTTTGCCCAATGCAAGTCAATAGGATTTCAAAAGTGAGTTTGAGATGTTGAAGTGCACTTTGAAAAACAGTTGGGAAACCATCCAAACAGTTCTTAACCATAAGGGTACTGGGGATTTCATCATTTAGAACTGCTTTTACCAGAGTATTTTGACTTTACACAGCGTTAGAGTTGAAGGTAACCTTATTTCACCATAACACTTTTCAGGGCCTGAAAATAACTTTGTGTACACATGTGTGACGCCTTGTTTTCCACCAGGAAACTGTTCAAAACAGTTCATTTCTGTAAAAACTATGTCACAGATGTGTTTCAAGTGGTTTCACAACATAGAAGTTAAGACTCATTGAGTTTCACTCAACTTCAGTTTTGCCCAATGCAAGTCAATAGGGATTTCAAAAGTGAGTTTGAGATGTTGAAGTGCACTTTGAAAAACAGTTGGGAAACCATCCAAACAGTTCTTAACCATAAGGGTACTGGGGATTTCATCATTTAGAACTGCTTTTACCAGAGTATTTTGACTTTACACAGCGTTAGAGTTGAAGGTAACCTTATTTCACCATAACGCGTTTCAGGGCCTGAAAATCACTTTGTGTACACATGTGTGACGCCTTGTTTTCCACCAGGAAACTGTTCAAAACAGTTCATTTCTGTAAAAACTATGTCGCAGATGTGTTTCAAGTGGTTTCACAACATAGAAGTTAAGACTCATTGAGTTTCACTCAACTTCAGTTTTGTCCATTGCAAGTTAATGGGGATTTCAAAAGTGAGTTTAAGATGTTGAAGTGCACTTTGAAAAACAGTTGGGAAACCATCCAAACAGTTCTTAACCATAAGGGTACTGGGGATTTCATCATTTAGAACTGCTTTTACCAGAGTATTTTGACTTTACACAGCGTTAGAGTTGAAGGTAACCTTATTTCACCATAACGTTTCAGGGCCTGAAAATAACTTTGTGTACACATGTGTGACGCCTTGTTTTCCACCAGGAAACTGTTCAAAACAGTTCATTTCTGTAAAAAACTATGTTGCAGATGTGTTTCAAGTGGTTTCACAACATAGAAGTTAAGACTCATTGAGTTTCACTCAACTTCAGTTTTGCCCAATGCAAGTCAATGGGGATTTCAAAAGTGAGTTTGAGATGTTGAAGTGCACTTTGAAAAACAGTTGGGAAACCATCCAAACAGTTCTTAACCATAAGGGTACTGGGGATTTCATCATTTAGAACTGCTTTTACCAGAGTATTTTGACTTTCCACAGAGTTAGAGTTGAAGGTAACCTGAATTCACCATAACACTTTTCAGGGCCTGAAAACAACTTTGTGTACACATGTGTGACGCCTTGTTTTCCACCAGGAAACTGTTCAAAACAGTTCATTTCTGTAAAAAACTATGTCGCAGATGTGTTTCAAGTGGTTTCACAACATAGAAGTTAAGACTCATTGAGTTTCACTCAATTTCAGTTTTTGTCCATTGCAAGATCAATAGGGATTTCAAAAGTGAGTTTGAGATGTTGAAGTGCACTTTGAAAAACAGTTGGGAAACCATCCAAACAGTTCTTAACCATAAGGGTACTTGGGATTTCATCATTTAGAACTGCTTTTACCAGAGTATTTTGACTTTACACAGCGTTAGAGTTGAAGGTAACCTTATTTCACCATAACGCGTTTCAGGGCCTGAAAATAACTTTGTGTACACATGTGTGACGCCTTGTTTTCCACCAGGAAACTGTTCAAAACAGTTCATTTCTGTAAAAACTATGTCGCAGATGTGTTTCAAGTGGTTTCACAACATAGAAGTTAAGACTCATTGAGTTTAACTCAACTTCAGTTTTTGCCCAATGCAACTCAATAGGAATTTCAAAAGTGAGTTTGAGATGTTGAAGTGCACTTTGAAAAACAGTTGGGAAACCATCCAAACAGTTCTTAACCATAAGGGTACTGGGGATTTCATCATTTAGAACTGCTTTTACCAGAGTATTTTGACTTTACACAGCGTTAGAGTTGAAGGTAACCTTATTTCACCATAACGCGTTTCAGGGCCTGAAAATAACTTTGTGTACACATGTGTGACGCCTTGTTTTCCACCAGGAAACTGTTCAAAACAGTTCATTTCTGTAAAAACTATGTCGCAGATGTGTTTCAAGTGGTTTCACAACATAGAAGTTAAGACTCATTGAGTTTCACTCAACTTCAGTTTTGCCCAATGCAAGTCAATAGGAATTTCAAAAGTGAGTTTGAGATGTTGAAGTGCACTTTGAAAAACAGTTGGGAAACCATCCAAACAGTTCTTAACCATAAGGGTACTGGGGATTTCATCATTTAGAACTGCTTTTACCAGAGTATTTTGACTTTACACAGCGTTAGAGTTGAAGGTAACCTGAATTCACCATAACGCGCGTTTCAGGGCCTGAAAATCACTTTGTGTACACATGTGTGACGCCTTGTTTTCCACCAGGAAACTGTTCAAAACAGTTCATTTCTGTAAAAACTATGTCACAGATGTGTTTCAAGTGGTTTCACAACATAGAAGTTAAGACTCATTGAGTTTCACTCAACTTCAGTTTTGTCCATTGCAAGTTAATGGGATTTCAAAAGGTGAGTTTGAGATGTTGAAGTGCACTTTGAAAAACAGTTGGGAAACCATCCAAACAGTTCTTAACCATAAGGGTACTGGGGATTTCATCATTTAGAACTGCTTTTACCAGAGTATTTTGACTTTACACAGCGTTAGAGTTGAAGGTAACCTTATTTCACCATAACAGCGTTTCAGGGCCTGAAAATAACTTTGTGTACACATGTGTGACGCCTTGTTTTCCACCAGGAAACTGTTCAAAACAGTTCATTTCTGTAAAAACTATGTCGCAGATGTGTTTCAAGTGGTTTCACAACATAGAAGTTAAGACTCATTGAGTTTCACTCAACTTCAGTTTTGCCAAATGCAAGTCAATAGGGATTTCAAAAGTGAGTTTGAGATGTTGAAGTGCACTTTGAAAAACAGTTGGGAAACCATCCAAACAGTTCTTAACCATAAGGGTACTGGGGATTTCATCATTTAGAACTGCTTTTACCAGAGTATTTTGACTTTCCACAGAGTTAGAGTTGAAGGTAACCTGATTTCACCA
The DNA here is from genome assembly GCF_016835505.1 of Polypterus senegalus. Classification (NCBI taxonomy): domain Eukaryota; kingdom Metazoa; phylum Chordata; class Cladistia; order Polypteriformes; family Polypteridae; genus Polypterus; species Polypterus senegalus. The sequence goes on along the minus strand of NW_024377027.1, from coordinate 27,644 downwards.
TAACACTTTTCAGGGCCTGAAAATAACTTTGTGTACACATGTGTGACGCCTTGTTTTCCACCAGGAAACTGTTCAAAACAGTTCATTTCTGTAAAAACTATGTCACAGATGTGTTTCAAGTGGTTTCACAACATAGAAGTTAAGACTCATTGAGTTTCACTCAACTTCAGTTTTGCCCAATGCAAGTCAATAGGGGATTTCAAAAGTGAGTTTGAGATGTTGAAGTGCACTTTGAAAAACAGTTGGGAAACCATCCAAACAGTTCTTAACCATAAGGGTACTGGGGATTTCATCATTTAGAACTGCTTTTACCAGAGTATTTTGACTTTACACAGCGTTAGAGTTGAAGGTAACCTTATTTCACCATAACGCTTTTCAGGGCCTGAAAATAACTTTGTGTACACATGTGTGACGCTTGTTTTCCACCAGGAAACTGTTCAAAACAGTTCATTTCTGTAAAAAACTATGTCACAGATGTGTTTCAAGTGGTTTCACAACATAGAAGTTAAGACTCATTGAGTTTCACTCAACTTCAGTTTTGTCCAATGCAAGTCAATAGGGATTTCAAAAGTGAGTTTGAGATGTTGAAGTGCACTTTGAAAAACAGTTGGGAAACCATCCAAACAGTTCTTAACCATAAGGGTACTGGGGATTTCATCATTTAGAACTGCTTTTACCATAGTATTTTGACTTTACACAGCGTTAGAGTTGAAGGTAACCTTATTTCACCATAACGCGTTTCAGGGCCTGAAAATTCACTTTGTGTACACATGTGTGACGCCTTGTTTTCCACCAGGAAACTGTTCAAAACAGTTCATTTCTGTAAAAACTATGTCACAGATGTGTTTCAAGTGGTTTCACAACATAGAAGTTAAGACTCATTGAGTTTCACTCAACTTCAGTTTTGTCCATTGCAAGTTAATGGGGATTTCAAAAGGTGAGTTTAAGATGTTGAAGTGCACTTTGAAAAACAGTTGGGAAACCATCAAACAGTTCTTAACCATAAGGGTACTGGGGATTTCATCATTTAGAACTGCTTTTACCAGAGTATTTTGACTTTACACAGCGTTAGAGTTGAAGGTAACCTTATTTCACCATAACGCGTTTCAGGGCCTGAAAATAACTTTGTGTACACATGTGTGACGCCTTGTTTTCCACCAGGAAACTGTTCAAAACAGTTCATTTCTGTAAAAACTATGTCGCAGATGTGTTTCAAGTGGTTTCACAACATAGAAGTTAAGACTCATTGAGTTTCACTCAACTTCAGTTTTGCCAAATGCAAGTCAAAGGGGATTTCAAAAAGTGAGTTTGAGATGTTGAAGTGCACTTTGAAAAACAGTTGGGAAACCATCCAAACAGTTCTTAACCATAAGGGTACTGGGGATTTCATCATTTAGAACTGCTTTTACCAGAGTATTTTGACTTTCCACAGAGTTAGAGTTGAAGGTAACCTGAATTCACAATAACGCTTTTCAGGGCCTGAAAACAACTTTGTGTACACATGTGTGACGCCTTGTTTTCCACCAGGAAACTGTTCAAAACAGTTCATTTCTGTAAAAAAACTATGTCACAGATGTGTTTCAAGTGGTTTCACAACATAGAAGTTAAGACTCATTGAGTTTCACTCAACTTCAGTTTTGCCCAATGCAAGTCAATAGGAATTTCAAAAGGTGAGTTTGAGATGTTGAAGTGCACTTTGAAAAACAGTTGGGAAACCATCCAAACAGTTCTTAACCATAAGGGTACTGGGGATTTCATCATTTAGAACTGCTTTTACCAGAGTATTTTGACTTTACACAGCGTTAGAGTTGAAGGTAACCTTATTTCACCATAACGCGTTTCAGGGCCTGAAAATAACTTTGTGTACACATGTGTGACGCCTTGTTTTCCACCAGGAAACTGTTCAAAACAGTTCATTTCTGTAAAAACTATGTCGCAGATGTGTTTCAAGTGGTTTCACAACATAGAAGTTAAGACTCATTGAGTTTAACTCAACTTCAGTTTTGCCCAATGCAACTCAATAGGAATTTCAAAAGTGAGTTTGAGATGTTGAAGTGCACTTTGAAAAACAGTTGGGAAACCATCCAAACAGTTCTTAACCATAAGGGTACTGGGGATTTCATCATTTAGAACTGCTTTTACCAGAGTATTTTGACTTTCACAGAGTTAGAGTTGAAGGTAACCTTATTTCACCATAACACGTTTCAGGGCCTGAAAATAACTTTGTGTACACATGTGTGACGCCTTGTTTTCCACCAGGAAACTGTTCAAAACAGTTCATTTCTGTAAAAACTATGTCACAGATGTGTTTCAAGTGGTTTCACAACATAGAAGTTAAGACTCATTGAGTTTCACTCAACTTCAGTTTTGTCCATTGCAAGTTAATGGGGATTTCAAAAGGTGAGTTTAAGATGTTGAAGTGCACTTTGAAAAACAGTTGGGAAACCATCCAAACAGTTCTTAACCATAAGGGTACTGGGGATTTCATCATTTAGAACTGCTTTTACCAGAGTATTTTGACTTTACACAGCGTTAGAGTTGAAGGTAACCTTATTTCACCATAACGCGTTTCAGGGCCTGAAAATAACTTTGTGTACACATGTGTGACGCCTTGTTTTCCACCAGGAAACTGTTCAAAACAGTTCATTTCTGTAAAAACTATGTCGCAGATGTGTTTCAAGTGGTTTCACAACATAGAAGTTAAGACTCATTGAGTTTCACTCAACTTCAGTTTTGCCCAATGCAAGTCAATAGGGATTTCAAAAGTGAGTTTGAGATGTTGAAGTGCACTTTGAAAAACAGTTGGGAAACCATCCAAACAGTTCTTAACCATAAGGGTACTGGGGATTTCATCATTTAGAACTGCTTTTACCAGAGTATTTTGACTTTACACAGCGTTAGAGTTGAAGGTAACCTTATTTCACCATAACGCGTTTCAGGGCCTGAAAATAACTTTGTGTACACATGTGTGACGCTTGTTTTCCACCAGGAAACTGTTCAAAACAGTTCATTTCTGTAAAAACTATGTCGCAGATGTGTTTCAAGTGGTTTCACAACATAGAAGTTAAGACTCATTGAGTTTCACTCAACTTCAGTTTTGCCCAATGCAAGTCAATGGGGATTTCAAAAGTGAGTTTGAGATGTTGAAGTGCACTTTGAAAAACAGTTGGGAAACCATCCAAACAGTTCTTAACCATAAGGGTACTGGGGATTTCATCATTTAGAACTGCTTTTACCAGAGTATTTTGACTTTACACAGCGTTAGAGTTGAAGGTAACCTTATTTCACCATAACACTTTCAGGGCCTGAAAATAACTTTGTGTACACATGTGTGACGCCTTGTTTTCCACCAGGAAACTGTTCAAAACAGTTCATTTCTGTAAAAACTATGTCACAGATGTGTTTCAAGTGGTTTCACAACATAGAAGTTAAGACTCATTGAGTTTCACTCAACTTCAGTGTTTGCCCAGTGCAAGTCAATAGGAATTTCAAAAGTGAGTTTGAGATGTTGAAGTGCACTTTGAAAAACAGTTGGAAACCATCCAAACAGTTCTTAACCATAAGGGTACTGGGGATTTCATCATTTAGAACTGCTTTTACCAGAGTATTTTGACTTTACACAGCGTTAGAGTTGAAGGTAACCTTATTTCACCATAACGTTTCAGGGCCTGAAAATAACTTTGTGTACACATGTGTGACGCCTTGTTTTCCACCAGGAAACTGTTCAAAACAGTTCATTTCTGTAAAAAACTATGTCGCAGATGTGTTTCAAGTGGTTTCACAACATAGAAGTTAAGACTCATTGAGTTTCACTCAACTTCAGTTTTGCCCAATGCAAGTCAATAGGATTTCAAAAGTGAGTTTGAGATGTTGAAGTGCACTTTGAAAAACAGTTGGGAAACCATCCAAACAGTTCTTAACCATAAGGGTACTGGGGATTTCATCATTTAGAACTGCTTTTACCAGAGTATTTTGACTTTACACAGCGTTAGAGTTGAAGGTAACCTTATTTCACCATAACGCGTTTCAGGGCCTGAAAATAACTTTGTGTACACATGTGTGACGCTTGTTTTCCACCAGGAAACTGTTCAAAACAGTTCATTTCTGTAAAAACTATGTCGCAGATGTGTTTCAAGTGGTTTCACAACATAGCAGTTAAGACTCATTGAGTTTCACTCAACTTCAGTTTTTGCCCAATGCAAGTCAATAGGATTTCAAAAGTGAGTTTGAGATGTTGAAGTGCACTTTGAAAAACAGTTGGGAAACCATCCAAACAGTTCTTAACCATAAGGGTACTGGGGATTTCATCATTTAGAACTGCTTTTACCAGAGTATTTTGACTTTACACAGCGTTAGAGTTGAAGGTAACCTTATTTCACCATAACGCTTTCAGGGCCTGAAAATAACTTTGTGTACACATGTGTGACGCCTTGTTTTCCACCAGGAAACTGTTCAAAACAGTTCATTTCTGTAATAAACTATGTCGCTGATGTGTTTCAAGTGGTTTCACAACATAGAAGTTAAGACTCATTGAGTTTCACTCAACTTCAGTTTTGTCCATTGCAAGTCAATGGGGATTTCAAAAGGTGAGTTTAAGATGTTGAAGTGCACTTTGAAAAACAGTTGGGAAACCATCCAAACAGTTCTTAACCATAAGGGTACTGGGGATTTCATCATTTAGAACTGCTTTTACCAGAGTATTTTGACTTTACACAGCGTTAGAGTTGAAGGTAACCTTATTTCACCATAACGCGTTTCAGGGCCTGAAAATAACTTTGTGTACACATGTGTGACGCCTTGTTTTCCACCAGGAAACTGTTCAAAACAGTTCATTTCTGTAAAAACTATGTCGCAGATGTGTTTCAAGTGGTTTCACAACATAGCAGTTAAGACTCATTGAGTTTCACTCAACTTCAGTTTTGGCCCAATGCAAGTCAATAGGGGATTTCAAAAAGTGAGTTTGAGATGTTGAAGTGCACTTTGAAAAACAGTTGGGAAACCATCCAAACAGTTCTTAACCATAAGGGTACTGGGGATTTCATCATTTAGAACTGCTTTTACCAGAGTATTTTGACTTTCCACAGAGTTAGAGTTGAAGGTAACCTTATTCACCATAACACTTTTCAGGGCCTGAAAATAACTTTGTGTACACATGTGTGACGCTTGTTTTCCACCAGGAAACTGTTCAAAACAGTTCATTTCTGTAAAAACTATGTCGCAGATGTGTTTCAAGTGGTTTCACAACATAGAAGTTAAGACTCATTGAGTTTCACTCAACTTCAGTTTTGCCCAATGCAAGTTCAATAGGAATTTCAAAAGTGAGTTTGAGATGTTGAAGTGCACTTTGAAAAACAGTTGGGAAACCATCCAAACAGTTCTTAACCATAAGGGTACTGGGGATTTCATCATTTAGAACTGCTTTTACCAGAGTATTTTGACTTTACACAGCGTTAGAGTTGAAGGTAACCTTATTTCACCATATAACGCGTTCAGGGCCTGAAAATCACTTTGTGTACACATGTGTGACGCCTTGTTTTCCACCAGGAAACTGTTCAAAACAGTTCATTTCTGTAAAAACTATGTCACAGATGTGTTTCAAGTGGTTTCACAACATAGAAGTTAAGACTCATTGAGTTTCACTCAACTTCAGTTTTGTCCATTGCAAGTTAATGGGGATTTCAAAAGGTGAGTTTAAGATGTTGAAGTGCACTTTGAAAAACAGTTGGGAAACCATCCAAACAGTTCTTAACCATAAGGGTACTGGGGATTTCATCATTTAGAACTGCTTTTACCAGAGTATTTTGACTTTACACAGCGTTAGAGTTGAAGGTAACCTTATTTCACCATAACAGCGTTTCAGGGCCTGAAAATAACTTTGTGTACACATGTGTGACGCCTTGTTTTCCACCTGGAAACTGTTCAAAACAGTTCATTTCTGTAAAAAACTATGTCGCAGATGTGTTTCAAGTGGTTTCACAACATAGAAGTTAAGACTCATTGAGTTTCACTCAACTTCAGTTTTGCCCAATGCAAGTCAATGGGGATTTCAAAAGTGAGTTTGAGATGTTGAAGTGCACTTTGAAAAACAGTTGGGAAACCATCCAAACAGTTCTTAACCATAAGGGTACTGGGGATTTCATCATTTAGAACTGCTTTTACCAGAGTATTTTGACTTTACACAGCGTTAGAGTTGAAGGTAACCTTATTTCACCATAACACTTTTCAGGGCCTGAAAATAACTTTGTGTACACATGTGTGACGCCTTGTTTTCCACCAGGAATCTGTTCAAAACAGTTCATTTCTGTAAAAAACTATGTCGCAGATGTGTTTCAAGTGGTTTCACAACATAGAAGTTAAGACTCATTGAGTTTCACTCAACTTCAGTTTTGCCAAATGCAAGTCAATAGGGGATTTCAAAAGTGAGTTTGAGATGTTGAAGTGCACTTTGAAAAACAGTTGGGAAACCATCCAAACAGTTCTTAACCATAAGGGTACTGGGGATTTCATCATTTAGAACTGCTTTTACCAGAGTATTTTGACTTTACACAGCGTTAGAGTTGAAGGTAAACTTATTTCACCATAACACGTTTCAGGGCCTGAAAATAACTTTGTGTACACATGTGTGACGCCTTGTTTTCCACCAGGAAACTGTTCAAAACAGTTCATTTCTGTAAAAACTATGTCGCAGATGTGTTTCAAGTGGTTTCACAACATAGAAGTTAAGACTCATTGAGTTTAACTCAACTTCAGTTTTTGCCCAATGCAACTCAATAGGAATTTCAAACGTGAGTTTGAGATGTTGAAGTGCACTTTGAAAAACAGTTGGGAAACCATCCAAACAGTTCTTAACCATAAGGGTACTGGGGATTTCATCATTTAGAACTGCTTTTACCAGAGTATTTTGACTTTACACAGCGTTAGAGTTGAAGGTAACCTTATTTCACCATAACGCGTTTCAGGGCCTGAAAATAACTTTGTGTACACATGTGTGACGCCTTGTTTTCCACCAGGAAACTGTTCAAAACAGTTCATTTCTGTAAAAACTATGTCGCAGATGTGTTTCAAGTGGTTTCACAACATAGAAGTTAAGACTCATTGAGTTTCACTCAACTTCAGTTTTGCCCAATGCAAGTCAATAGGAATTTCAAAAGTGAGTTTGAGATGTTGAAGTGCACTTTGAAAAACAGTTGGGAAACCATCCAAACAGTTCTTAACCATAAGGGTACTGGGGATTTCATCATTTAGAACTGCTTTTACCAGAGTATTTTGACTTTACACAGCGTTAGAGTTGAAGGTAACCTTATTTCACCATAACGCGTTCAGGGCCTGAAAATAACTTTGTGTACACATGTGTGACGCCTTGTTTTCCACCAGGAAACTGTTCAAAACAGTTCATTTCTGTAAAAAACTATGTCGCTGATGTGTTTCAAGTGGTTTCACAACATAGAAGTTAAGACTCATTGAGTTTCACTCAACTTCAGTTTTGCCCAATGCAAGTCAATAGGATTTCAAAAGTGAGTTTGAGATGTTGAAGTGCACTTTGAAAAACAGTTGGGAAACCATCAAACAGTTCTTAACCATAAGGGTACTGGGGATTTCATCATTTAGAACTGCTTTTACCAGAGTATTTTGACTTTACACAGAGTTAGAGTTGAAGGTAACCTTATTTCACCATAACGCGTTTCAGGGCCTGAAAATAACTTTGTGTACACATGTGTGACGCTTGTTTTCCACCAGGAAACTGTTCAAAACAGTTCATTTCTGTAAAAAAACTATGTCACAGATGTGTTTCAAGTGGTTTCACAACATAGAAGTTAAGACTCATTGAGTTTCACTCAACTTCAGTTTTTGTCCATTGCAAGTTAATAGGGATTTCAAAAGTGAGTTTGAGATGTTGAAGTGCACTTTGAAAAACAGTTGGGAAACCATCCAAACAGTTCTTAACCATAAGGGTACTGGGGATTTCATCATTTAGAACTGCTTTTACCAGAGTATTTTGACTTTACACAGCGTTAGAGTTGAAGGTAACCTTATTTCACCATAACAGCGTTTCAGGGCCTGAAAATAACTTTGTGTACACATGTGTGACGCTTGTTTTCCACCAGGAAACTGTTCAAAACAGTTCATTTCTGTAAAAAACTATGTCGCAGATGTGTTTCAAGTGGTTTCACAACATAGAAGTTAAGACTCATTGAGTTTCACTCAACTTCAGTTTTGTCCATTGCAAGTTAATGGGGATTTCAAAAGGTGAGTTTAAGATGTTGAAGTGCACTTTGAAAAACAGTTGGGAAACCATCCAAACAGTTCTTAACCATAAGGGTACTGGGGATTTCATCATTTAGAACTGCTTTTACCAGAGTATTTTGACTTTACACAGCGTTAGAGTTGAAGGTAAACTTATTTCACCATAACACGTTTCAGGGCCTGAAAATAACTTTGTGTACACATGTGTGACGCCTTGTTTTCCACCAGGAAACTGTTCAAAACAGTTCATTTCGGTAAAAAACTATGTCGCAGATGTGTTTCAAGTGGTTTCACAACATAGAAGTTAAGACTCATTGAGTTTCACTCAACTTCAGTTTTGCCCAATGCAAGTCAATAGGGATTTCAAAAGTGAGTTTGAGATGTTGAAGTGCACTTTGAAAAACAGTTGGGAAACCATCCAAACAGTTCTTAACCATAAGGGTACTGGGGATTTCATCATTTAGAACTGCTTTTACCAGAGTATTTTGACTTTCCACAGAGTTAGAGTTGAAGGTAACCTTAATTCACATAACACTTTTCAGGGCCTGAAAACAACTTTGTGTACACATGTGTGACGCCTTGTTTTCCACCAGGAAATTCAAAACAGTTCATTTCTGTAAAAACTATGTCGCAGATGTGTTTCAAGTGGTTTCACAACATAGAAGTTAAGACTCATTAAGTTTAACTCAACTTCAGTTTTGCCCAATGCAACTCAATAGGAATTTCAAAAGTGAGTTTGAGATGTTGAAGTGCACTTTGAAAAACAGTTGGGAAACCATCCAAACAGTTCTTAACCATAAGGGTACTGGGGATTTCATCATTTAGAACTGCTTTTACCAGAGTATTTTGACTTTACACAGCGTTAGAGTTGAAGGTAACCTTATTTCACCATAACGCGTTCAGGGCCTGAAAATAACTTTGTGTACACATGTGTGACGCCTTGTTTTCCACCAGGAAACTGTTCAAAACAGTTCATTTCTGTAAAAACTATGTCACAGATGTGTTTCAAGTGGTTTCACAACATAGAAGTTAAGACTCATTGAGTTTCACTCAACTTCAGTTTTGTCCAATGCAAGTCAATGGGGATTTCAAAGGTGAGTTTGAGATGTTGAAGTGCACTTTGAAAAACAGTTGGGAAACCATCCAAACAGTTCTTAACCATAAGGGTACTGGGGATTTCATCATTTAGAACTGCTTTTACCAGAGTATTTTGACTTTACACAGCGTTAGAGTTGAAGGTAACCTTATTTCACCATAACGCGTTTCAGGGCCTGAAAATAACTTTGTGTACACATGTGTGACGCCTTGTTTTCCACCAGGAAACTGTTCAAAACAGTTCATTTCTGTAAAAACTATGTCGCAGATGTGTTTTCAAGTGGTTTCACAACATAGAAGTTAAGACTCATTGAGTTTCACTCAACTTCAGTTTTGCCCAATGCAAGTCAATAGGGATTTCAAAAGTGAGTTTGAGATGTTGAAGTGCACTTTGAAAAACAGTTGGGAAACCATCCAAACAGTTCTTAATCATAAGGGTACTGGGGATTTCATCATTTAGAACTGCTTTACCAGAGTATTTTGACTTTACACAGAGTTAGAGTTGAAGGTAACCTGAATTCACCATAACACTTTTCAGGGCCTGAAAACAACTTTGTGTACACATGTGTGACGCCTTGTTTTCCACCAGGAAACTGTTCAAAACAGTTCATTTCTGTAAAAAACTATGTCGCAGATGTGTTTTAAGTGGTTTCACAACATAGAAGTTAAGACTCATTGAGTTTCACTCAACTTCAGTTTTGCCCAATGCAAGTCAATAGGGATTTCAAAAGTGAGTTTGAGATGTTGAAGTGCACTTTGAAAAACAGTTGGGAAACCATCCAAACAGTTCTTAACCATAAGGGTACTGGGGATTTCATCATTTAGAACTGCTTTTACCAGAGTATTTTGACTTTACACAGCGTTAGAGTTGAAGGTAACCTTATTTCACCATAACGCGTTTCAGGGCCTGAAAATAACTTTGTGTACACATGTGTGACGCCTTGTTTTCCACCAGGAAACTGTTCAAAACAGTTCATTTCTGTAAAAACTATGTCGCAGATGTGTTTCAAGTGGTTTCACAACATAGAAGTTAAGACTCATTGAGTTTCACTCAACTTCAGTTTTGCCCAATGCAAGTCAATAGGGATTTCAAAGGTGAGTTTGAGATGTTGAAGTGCACTTTGAAAAACAGTTGGGAAACCATCCAAACAGTTCTTAACCATAAGGGTACTGGGGATTTCATCATTTAGAACTGCTTTTACCAGAGTATTTTGACTTTACACAGCGTTAGAGTTGAAGGTAACCTTATTTCACCATAACGCGTTCAGGGCCTGAAAATAACTTTGTGTACACATGTGTGACGCCTTGTTTTCCACCAGGAAACTGTTCAAAACAGTTCATTTCTGTAAAAAACTATGTCGCTGATGTGTTTCAAGTGGTTTCACAACATAGAAGTTAAGACTCATTGAGTTTCACTCAACTTCAGTTTTGCCCAATGCAAGTCAATAGGATTTCAAAAGTGAGTTTGAGATGTTGAAGTGCACTTTGAAAAACAGTTGGGAAACCATCCAAACAGTTCTTAACCATAAGGGTACTGGGGATTTCATCATTTAGAACTGCTTTTACCAGAGTATTTTGACTTTACACAGCGTTAGAGTTGAAGGTAACCTTATTTCACCATAACGCGTTTCAGGGCCTGAAAATAACTTTGTGTACACATGTGTGACGCCTTGTTTTCCACCAGGAAACTGTTCAAAACAGTTCATTTCTGTAAAAACTATGTCGCAGATGTGTTTCAAGTGGTTTCACAACATAGAAGTTAAGACTCATTAAGTTTAACTCAACTTCAGTTTTGCCCAATGCAACTCAATAGGATTTCAAAAGTGAGTTTGAGATGTTGAAGTGCACTTTGAAAAACAGTTGGGAAACCATCCAAACAGTTCTTAACCATAAGGGTACTGGGGATTTCATCATTTAGAACTGCTTTTACCAGAGTATTTTGACTTTACACAGCGTTAGAGTTGAAGGTAACCTTATTTCACCATAACGCGTTTCAGGGCCTGAAAATAACTTTGTGTACACATGTGTGACGCCTTGTTTTCCACCAGGAAACTGTTCAAAACAGTTCATTTCTGTAAAAAACTATGTCGCAGATGTGTTTCAAGTGGTTTCACAACATAGAAGTTAAGACTCATTGAGTTTCACTCAACTTCAGTTTTGTCCAATGCAAGTCAATGGGGATTTCAAAAGTGAGTTTGAGATGTTGAAGTGCACTTTGAAAAACAGTTGGGAAACCATCCAAACAGTTCTTAACCATAAGGGTACTGGGGATTTCATCATTTAGAACTGCTTTTACCAGAGTATTTTGACTTTACACAGCGTTAGAGTTGAAGGTAACCTTATTTCACCATAACGTTTCAGGGCCTGAAAATAACTTTGTGTACACATGTGTGACGCCTTGTTTTCCACCAGGAAACTGTTCAAAACAGTTCATTTCTGTAAAAACTATGTCGCAGATGTGTTTCAAGTGGTTTCACAACATAGAAGTTAAGACTCATTGAGTTTCACTCAACTTCAGTTTTGCCCAATGCAAGTCAATAGGGGATTTCAAAAGTGAGTTTGAGATGTTGAAGTGCACTTTGAAAAACAGTTGGGAAACCATCCAAACAGTTCTTAACCATAAGGGTACTGGGGATTTCATCATTTAGAACTGCTTTTACCAGAGTATTTTGACTTTACACAGCGTTAGAGTTGAAGGTAACCTTATTTCACCATAACGCGTTTCAGGGCCTGAAAATAACTTTGTGTACACATGTGTGACGCTTGTTTTCCACCAGGAAACTGTTCAAAACAGTTCATTTCTGTAAAAACTATGTCGCAGATGTGTTTCAAGTGGTTTCACAACATAGAAGTTAAGACTCATTGAGTTTCACTCAACTTCAGTTTTGCCCAATGCAAGTCAATAGGGATTTCAAAAGTGAGTTTGAGATGTTGAAGTGCACTTTGAAAAACAGTTGGGAAACCATCCAAACAGTTCTTAACCATAAGGGTACTGGGGATTTCATCATTTAGAACTGCTTTTACCAGAGTATTTTGACTTTACACAGCGTTAGAGTTGAAGGTAACCTTATTCACCATAACGCTTTTCAAGACCTGAAAACAACTTTGTGTACACATGTGTGACGCCTTGTTTTCCACCAGGAAACTGTTCAAAACAGTTCATTTCTGTAAAAACTATGTCGCAGATGTGTTTCAAGTGGTTTCACAACATAGAAGTTAAGACTCATTGAGTTTCACTCAACTTCAGTTTTGCCCAATGCAACTCAATAGGAATTTCAAAAGTGAGTTTGAGATGTTGAAGTGCACTTTGAAAAACAGTTGGGAAACCATCCAAACAGTTCTTAACCATAAGGGTACTGGGGATTTCATCATTTAGAACTGCTTTTACCAGAGTATTTTGACTTTACACAGCGTTAGAGTTGAAGGTAACCTTATTTCACCATAACGCGTTTCAGGGCCTGAAAATAACTTTGTGTACACATGTGTGACGCCTTGTTTTCCACCAGGAAACTGTTCAAAACAGTTCATTTCTGTAAAAACTATGTCGCAGATGTGTTTCAAGTGGTTTCACAACATAGAAGTTAAGACTCATTGAGTTTCACTCAACTTCAGTTTTGCCCAATGCAAGTCAATAGGATTTCAAAAGTGAGTTTGAGATGTTGAAGTGCACTTTGAAAAACAGTTGGGAAACCATCCAAACAGTTCTTAACCATAAGGGTACTGGGGATTTCATCATTTAGAACTGCTTTTACCAGAGTATTTTGACTTTACACAGCGTTAGAGTTGAAGGTAACCTTATTTCACCATAACGCGTTTCAGGGCCTGAAAATAACTTTGTGTACACATGTGTGACGCCTTGTTTTCCACCAGGAAACTGTTCAAAACAGTTCATTTCTGTAAAAACTATGTCGCAGATGTGTTTCAAGTGGTTTCACAACATAGAAGTTAAGACTCATTGAGTTTCACTCAACTTCAGTTTTGCCCAATGCAAGTCAATAGGATTTCAAAAGTGAGTTTGAGATGTTGAAGTGCACTTTGAAAAACAGTTGGGAAACCATCCAAACAGTTCTTAACCATAAGGGTACTGGGGATTTCATCATTTAGAACTGCTTTTACCAGAGTATTTTGACTTTACACAGAGTTAGAGTTGAAGGTAACCTGATTTCACCATAACACTTTTCAGGGCCTGAAAATAACTTTGTGTACACATGTGTGACGCCTTGTTTTCCACCAGGAAACTGTTCAAAACAGTTCATTTCTGTAAAAAACTATGTCACAGATGTGTTTCAAGTGGTTTCACAACATAGAAGTTAAGACTCATTGAGTTTCACTCAACTTCAGTTTTGTGCCCATTGCAAGTCAATAGGAATTTCAAAAGTGAGTTTGAGATGTTGAAGTGCACTTTGAAAAACAGTTGGGAAACCATCCAAACAGTTCTTAACCATAAGGGTACTGGGGATTTCATCATTTAGAACTGCTTTTACCAGAGTATTTTGACTTTACACAGCGTTAGAGTTGAAGGTAACCTTATTTCACCATAACGCGTTTCAGGGCCTGAAAATAACTTTGTGTACACATGTGTGACGCCTTGTTTTCCACCAGGAAACTGTTCAAAACAGTTCATTTCTGTAAAAAACTATGTCGCAGATGTGTTTCAAGTGGTTTCACAACATAGAAGTTAAGACTCATTGAGTTTCACTCAACTTCAGTTTTGTCCATTGCAAGTTAATGGGGATTTCAAAAGGTGAGTTTGAGATGTTGAATTGCACTTTGAAAAACAGTTGGGAAACCATCGAAACAGTTCTTAACCATAAGGGTACTGGGGATTTCATCATTTAGAACTGCTTTACCAGAGTATTTTGACTTTACACAGCGTTAGAGTTGAAGGTAACCTTATTTCACCATAACGCGTTTCAGGGCCTGAAAATAACTTTGTGTACACATGTGTGACGCCTTGTTTTCCACCAGGAAACTGTTCAAAACAGTTCATTTCTGTAAAAACTATGTCGCTGATGTTTTCAAGTGGTTTCACAACATAGAAGTTAAGACTCATTGAGTTTCACTCAACTTCAGTTTTGGCCCAATGCAAGTCAATAGGGGATTTCAAAAGTGAGTTTGAGATGTTGAAGTGCACTTTGAAAAACAGTTGGGAAACCATCCAAACAGTTCTTAACCATAAGGGTACTGGGGATTTCATCATTTAGAACTGCTTTTACCAGAGTATTTTGACTTTCCACAGAGTTAGAGTTGAAGGTAACCTGAATTCACCATAACACTTTTCAGGGCCTGAAAACAACTTTGTGTACACATGTGTGACGCTTGTTTTCCACCAGGAAACTGTTCAAAACAGTTCATTTCTGTAAAAAACTATGTCGCAGATGTGTTTCAAGTGGTTTCACAACATAGAAGTTAAGACTCATTAAATTTAACTCAACTTCAGTTTTTGCCCAATGCAACTCAATAGGAATTTCAAAAGGTGAGTTTGAGATGTTGAATTGCACTTTGAAAAACAGTGGGGAAACCATCCAAACAGTTCTTAACCATAAGGGTACTGGGGATTTCATCATTTAGAACTGCTTTTACCAGAGTATTTTGACTTTACACAGCGTTAGAGTTGAAGGTAACCTTATTTCACCATAACGCGTTTCAGGGCCTGAAAATAACTTTGTGTACACATGTGTGACGCCTTGTTTTCCACCAGGAAACTGTTCAAAACAGTTCATTTCTGTAAAAAACTATGTCACAGATGTGTTTCAAGTGGTTTCACAACATAGAAGTTAAGACTCATTGAGTTTCACTCAACTTCAGTTTTGCCCATTGCAAGTTAATGGGGATTTCAAAAAGTGAGTTTGAGATGTTGAAGTGCACTTTGAAAAACAGTTGGGAAACCATCCAAACAGTTCTTAACCATAAGGGTACTGGGGATTTCATCATTTAGAACTGCTTTTACCAGAGTATTTTGACTTTACACAGCGTTAGAGTTGAAGGTAACCTTATTTCACCATAACGCGTTTCAGGGCCTGAAAATAACTTTGTGTACACATGTGTGACGCCTTGTTTTCCACCAGGAAACTGTTCAAAACAGTTCATTTCTGTAAAAACTATGTCGCTGATGTTTTCAAGTGGTTTCACAACATAGAAGTTAAGACTCATTGAGTTTCACTCAACTTCAGTTTTGCCCAATGCAAGTCAAAGGGATTTCAAAAGTGAGTTTGAGATGTTGAAGTGCACTTTGAAAAACAGTTGGGAAACCATCCAAACAGTTCTTAATCATAAGGGTACTGGGGAATTCATCATTTAGAACTGCTTTTACCAGAGTATTTTGACTTTCCACAGAGTTAGAGTTGAAGGTAACCTGAATTCATCATAACACTTTTCAAGACCTGAAAACAACTTTGTGTACACATGTGTGACGGCTTGTTTTCCACCAGGAAACTGTTCAAAACAGTTCATTTCTGTAAAAAACTATGTCACAGATGTGTTTCAAGTGGTTTCACAACATAGAAGTTAAGACTCATTGAGTTTCACTCAACTTCAGTTTTGTCCATTGCAAGTTAATAGGGGATTTCAAAAGTGAGTTTAAGATGTTGAAGTGCACTTTGAAAAACAGTTGGGAAACCATCCAAACAGTTCTTAACCATAAGGGTACTGGGGATTTCATCATTTAGAACTGTTTTTACCAGAGTATTTTGACTTTACACAGCGTTAGAGTTGAAGGTAACCTTATTTCACCATAACGCGTTTCAGGGCCTGAAAATCACTTTGTGTACACATGTGTGACGCCTTGTTTTCCACCAGGAAACTGTTCAAAACAGTTCATTTCTGTAAAAACTATGTCGCAGATGTGTTTCAAGTGGTTTCACAACATAGAAGTTAAGACTCATTGAGTTTCACTCAACTTCAGTTTTGTCCATTGCAAGTTAATGGGGATTTCAAAAGGTGAGTTTAAGATGTTGAAGTGCACTTTGAAAAACAGTTGGGAAACCATCCAAACAGTTCTTAACCATAAGGGTACTGGGGATTTCATCATTTAGAACTGCTTTTACCAGAGTATTTTGACTTTACACAGCGTTAGAGTTGAAGGTAACCTTATTTCACCATAACGCGTTTCAGGGCCTGAAAATAACTTTGTGTACACATGTGTGACGCCTTGTTTTCCACCAGGAAACTGTTCAAAACAGTTCATTTCTGTAAAAACTATGTCGCTGATGTTTTCAAGTGGTTTCACAACATAGAAGTTAAGACTCATTGAGTTTCACTCAACTTCAGATTTGCCCAATGCAAGTCAAAGGGATTTCAAAAGTGAGTTTGAGATGTTGAAGTGCACTTTGAAAAACAGTTGGGAAACCATCCAAACAGTTCTTAACCATAAGGGTACTGGGGATTTCATCATTTAGAACTGCTTTTACCAGAGTATTTTGACTTTCCACAGAGTTAGAGTTGAAGGTAACCTGAATTCACCATAACACTTTTCAAGACCTGAAAACAACTTTGTGTACACATGTGTGACGCTTTGTTTTCCACCAGGAAACTGTTCAAAACAGTTCATTTCTGTAAAAACTATGTCGCAGATGTGTTTCAAGTGGTTTCACAACATAGAAGTTAAGACTCATTAAATTTAACTCAACTTCAGTTTTGCCCAATGCAACTCAATAGGAATTTCAAAAGGTGAGTTTGAGATGTTGAATTGCACTTTGAAAAACAGTGGGGAAACCATCCAAACAGTTCTTAACCATAAGGGTACTGGGGATTTCATCATTTAGAACTGCTTTTACCAGAGTATTTTGACTTTACACAGCGTTAGAGTTGAAGGTAACCTTATTTCACCATAACGCGTTTCAGGGCCTGAAAATAACTTTGTGTACACATGTGTGACGCTTGTTTTCCACCAGGAAACTGTTCAAAACAGTTCATTTCTGTAAAAACTATGTCGCAGATGTGTTTCAAGTGGTTTCACAACATAGAAGTTAAGACTCATTGAGTTTCACTCAACTTCAGTTTTGCCCAATGCAAGTCAATAGGATTTCAAAAGTGAGTTTGAGATGTTGAAGTGCACTTTGAAAAACAGTTGGGAAACCATCCAAACAGTTCTTAACCATAAGGGTACTGGGGATTTCATCATTTAGAACTGCTTTTACCAGAGTATTTTGACTTTACACAGCGTTAGAGTTGAAGGTAACCTTATTTCACCATAACGCGCTTTCAGGGCCTGAAAATAACTTTGTGTACACATGTGTGACGCTTGTTTTCCACCAGGAAATTGTTCAGAACAGTTCATTTCTGTAAAAAACTATGTCAGAGATGTGTTTCAAGTGGTTTCACAACATAGCAGTTAAGACTCATTGAGTTTCACTCAACTTCAGTTTTGTCCAAATGCAAGTCAATGGGGATTTCAAAAGTGATTATGAGATGTTGAAGTGCACTTTGAAAAACAGTTGGGAAACCATCCAAACAGTTCTTAACCATAAGGGTACTGGGGATTTCATCATTTAGAACTGCTTTTACCAGAGTATTTTGACTTTACACAGAGTTAGAGTTGAAGGTAACCTTATTTCACCATAACGCTTTTCAGGGCCTGAAAATAACTTTGTGTACACATGTGTGACTGCTTGTTTTCCACCAGGAAACTGTTCAAAACAGTTCATTTCTGTAAAAACTATGTCGCAGATGTGTTTCAAGTGGTTTCACAACATAGAAGTTAAGACTCATTGAGTTTCACTCAACTTCAGTTTTGCCCAATGCAAGTCAATAGGATTTCAAAAGTGAGTTTGAGATGTTGAAGTGCACTTTGAAAAACAGTTGGGAAACCATCCAAACAGTTCTTAACCATAAGGGTACTGGGGATTTCATCATTTAGAACTGCTTTTACCAGAGTATTTTGACTTTACACAGCGTTAGAGTTGAAGGTAACCTTATTTCACCATAACGCTTTTCAGGGCCTGAAAATAACTTTGTGTACACATGTGTGACGCCTTGTTTTCCACCAGGAAACTGTTCAAAACAGTTCATTTCTGTAAAAACTATGTCGCAGATGTGTTTCAAGTGGTTTCACAACATAGAAGTTAAGACTCATTGAGTTTCACTCAACTTCAGTTTTGCCCAATGCAAGTCAATAGGAATTTCAAAAGTGAGTTTGAGATGTTGAAGTGCACTTTGAAAAACAGTTGGGAAACCATCCAAACAGTTCTTAACCATAAGGGTACTGGGGATTTCATCATTTAGAACTGCTTTTACCAGAGTATTTTGACTTTACACAGCGTTAGAGTTGAAGGTAACCTTATTTCACCATAACGCGTTTCAGGGCCTGAAAATAACTTTGTGTACACATGTGTGACGCCTTGTTTTCCACCAGGAAACTGTTCAAAACAGTTCATTTCTGTAAAAACTATGTCGCAGATGTGTTTCAAGTGGTTTCACAACATAGAAGTTAAGACTCATTGAGTTTCACTCAACTTCAGTTTTGCCCAATGCAACTCAATAGGAATTTCAAAAGTGAGTTTGAGATGTTGAAGTGCACTTTGAAAAACAGTTGGGAAACCATCCAAACAGTTCTTAACCATAAGGGTACTGGGGATTTCATCATTTAGAACTGCTTTTACCAGAGTATTTTGACTTTACACAGCGTTAGAGTTGAAGGTAACCTTATTTCACCATAACGCTTTTCAGGGCCTGAAAATAACTTTGTGTACACATGTGTGACGCCTTGTTTTCCACCAGGAAACTGTTCAAAACAGTTCATTTCTGTAAAAAACTATGTCGCTGATGTTTTTCAAGTGGTTTCACAACATAGCAGTTAAGACTCATTGAGTTTCACTCAACTTCAGTTTTGGCCCAATGCAAGTCAATAGGATTTCAAAAGTGAGTTTGAGATGTTGAAGTGCACTTTGAAAAACAGTTGGGAAACCATCCAAACAGTTCTTAACCATAAGGGTACTGGGGATTTCATCATTTAGAACTGCTTTTACCAGAGTATTTTGACTTTCCACAGAGTTAGAGTTGAAGGTAACCTTATTTCACCATAACACTTTTCAGGGCCTGAAAACAACTTTGTGTACACATGTGTGACGCTTGTTTTCCACCAGGAAACTGTTCAAAACAGTTCATTTCTGTAAAAACTATGTCGCAGATGTGTTTCAAGTGGTTTCACAACATAGAAGTTAAGACTCATTGAGTTTCACTCAACTTCAGTTTTGTCCATTGCAAGTTAATAGGATTTCAAAAGTGAGTTTGAGATGTTGAAGTGCACTTTGAAAAACAGTTGGGAAACCATCCAAACAGTTCTTAACCATAAGGGTACTGGGGATTTCATCATTTAGAACTGCTTTTACCAGAGTATTTTGACTTTACACAGCGTTAGAGTTGAAGGTAACCTTATTTCACCATAACGCGTTTCAGGGCCTGAAAATAACTTTGTGTACACATGTGTGACGCCTTGTTTTCCACCAGGAAACTGTTCAAAACAGTTCATTTCTGTAATAACTATGTCGCAGATGTGTTTCAAGTGGTTTCACAACATAGAAGTTAAGACTCATTGAGTTTCACTCAACTTCAGTTTTGTCCATTGCAAGTTAATGGGATTTCAAAAGGTGAGTTTAAGATGTTGAAGTGCACTTTGAAAAACAGTTGGGAAACCATCCAAACAGTTCTTAACCATAAGGGTACTGGGGATTTCATCATTTAGAACTGCTTTTACCAGAGTATTTTGACTTTACACAGCGTTAGAGTTGAAGGTAAACTTATTTCACCATAACGCGATTCAGGGCCTGAAAATAACTTTGTGTACACATGTGTGACGCCTTGTTTTCCACCAGGAAACTGTTCAAAACAGTTCATTTCTGTAAAACACTATGTCGCAGATGTTTTTCAAGTGGTTTCACAACATAGAAGTTAAGACTCATTGAGTTTCACTCAACTTCAGTTTTGGCCCAATGCAAGTCAATAGGATTTCAAAAGTGAGTTTGAGATGTTGAAGTGCACTTTGAAAACAGTTGGGAAACCATCCAAACAGTTCTTAACCATAAGGGTACTGGGGATTTCATCATTTAGAACTGCTTTACCAGAGTATTTTGACTTTCCACAGAGTTAGAGTTGAAGGTAACCTGAATTCACCATAACACTTTTCAGGGCCTGAAAACAACTTTGTGTACACATGTGTGACGGCTTGTTTTCCACCAGGAAACTGTTCAAAACAGTTCATTTCTGTAAAAAACTATGTCGCAGATGTGTTTCAAGTGGTTTCACAACATAGAAGTTAAGACTCATTAAATTTAACTCAACTTCAGTTTTGCCCAATGCAACTCAATAGGAATTTCAAAAGTGAGTTTGAGATGTTGAATTGCACTTTGAAAAACAGTTGGGAAACCATCCAAACAGTTCTTAACCATAAGGGTACTGGGGATTTCATCATTTAGAACTGCTTTTACCAGAGTATTTTGACTTTACACAGCGTTAGAGTTGAAGGTAACCTTATTTCACCATAACGCTTTTCAGGGCCTGAAAATAACTTTGTGTACACATGTGTGACGCCTTGTTTTCCACCAGGAAACTGTTCAAAACAGTTCATTTCTGTAAAAACTATGTCGCAGATGTGTTTCAAGTGGTTTCACAACATAGAAGTTAAGACTCATTGAGTTTCACTCAACTTCAGTTTTGCCCAATGCAAGTCAATAGGGATTTCAAAAGTGAGTTTGAGATGTTGAAGTGCACTTTGAAAAACAGTTGGGAAACCATCCAAACAGTTCTTAACCATAAGGGTACTGGGGATTTCATCATTTAGAACTGCTTTTACCAGAGTATTTTGACTTTACACAGCGTTAGAGTTGAAGGTAACCTTATTTCACCATAACGCGTTTCAGGGCCTGAAAATAACTTTGTGTACACATGTGTGACGCCTTGTTTTCCACCAGGAAACTGTTCAAAACAGTTCATTTCTGTAAAAACTATGTCGCAGATGTGTTTCAAGTGGTTTCACAACATAGAAGTTAAGACTCATTGAGTTTCACTCAACTTCAGTTTTGCCCAATGCAAGTCAATAGGATTTCAAAAGTGAGTTTGAGATGTTGAAGTGCACTTTGAAAAACAGTTGGGAAACCATCCAAACAGTTCTTAACCATAAGGGTACTGGGGATTTCATCATTTAGAACTGCTTTTACCAGAGTATTTTGACTTTACACAGCGTTAGAGTTGAAGGTAACCTTATTTCACCATAACGCTTTTCAGGGCCTGAAAATAACTTTGTGTACACATGTGTGACGCCTTGTTTTCCACCAGGAAACTGTTCAAAACAGTTCATTTCTGTAAAAACTATGTCGCAGATGTGTTTCAAGTGGTTTCACAACATAGAAGTTAAGACTCATTGAGTTTCACTCAACTTCAGTTTTGCCCAATGCAAGTCAATAGGGATTTCAAAAGTGAGTTTGAGATGTTGAAGTGCACTTTGAAAAACAGTTGGGAAACCATCCAAACAGTTCTTAACCATAAGGGTACTGGGGATTTCATCATTTAGAACTGCTTTTACCAGAGTATTTTGACTTTACACAGCGTTAGAGTTGAAGGTACCCTTAATTCACCATAACGCTATTCAGGGCCTGACAATAACTTTGTGTACACATGTGTGACGCCTTGTTTTCCACCAGGAAACTGTTCAAAACAGTTCATTTCTGTAAAAACTATGTCGCAGATGTGTTTCAAGTGGTTTCACAACATAGAAGTTAAGACTCATTGAGTTTCACTCAACTTCAGTTTTGTCCATTGCAAGTTAATAGGATTTCAAAAGGTGAGTTTGAGATGTTGAAGTGCACTTTGAAAGCAGTTGGGAAACCATCCAAACAGTTCTTAAGCATAAGGGTACTGGGGATTTCATCATTTAGAACTGCTTTTACCAGATATATTTGACTTTACACAGCGTTAGAGTTGAAGGTAACCTTATTTCACCATAACGCGCTTCAGGGCCTGAAAATAACTTTGTGTACACATGTGTGACGCCTTGTTTTCCACCAGGAAACTGTTCAAAACAGTTCATTTCTGTAAAAACTATGTCGCAGATGTGTTTCAAGTGGTTTCACAACATAGAAGTTAAGACTCATTGAGTTTCACTCAACTTCAGTTTTTGCCCAATGCAAGTCAATAGGATTTCAAAAGTGAGTTTGAGATGTTGAAGTGCACTTTGAAAACAGTTGGGAAACCATCCAAACAGTTCTTAACCATAAGGGTACTGGGGATTTCATCATTTAGAACTGCTTTTACCAGAGTATTTTGACTTTCCACAGAGTTAGAGTTGAAGGTAACCTTAATTCACCATAACGCTTTTCAGGGCCTGAAAATAACTTTGTGTACACATGTGTGACGCCTTGTTTTCCACCAGGAAACTGTTCAAAACAGTTCATTTCTGTAAAAAACTATGTCGCAGATGTGTTTCAAGTGGTTTCACAACATAGCAGTTAAGACTCATTGAGTTTCACTCAACTTCAGTTTTTGCCCAATGCAAGTCAATAGGAATTTCAAAAGGTGAGTTTGAGATGTTGAAGTGCACTTTGAAAAACAGTTGGGAAACCATCCAAACAGTTCTTAACCATAAGGGTACTGGGGATTTCATCATTTAGAACTGCTTTTACCAGAGTATTTTGACTTTACACAGCGTTAGAGTTGAAGGTAACCTTATTTCACCATAACGCGTTTCAGGGCCTGAAAATAACTTTGTGTACACATGTGTGACGCCTTGTTTTCCACCAGGAAACTGTTCAAAACAGTTCATTTCTGTAAAAAACTTTGTCGCAGATGTGTTTCAAGTGGTTTCACAACATAGAAGTTAAGACTCATTAAATTTAACTCAACTTCAGTTTTGCCCAATGCAACTCAATAGGAATTTCAAAAGTGAGTTTGAGATGTTGAATTGCACTTTGAAAACAGTGGGGAAACCATCCAAACAGTTCTTAACCATAAGGGTACTGGGGATTTCATCATTTAGAACTGCTTTTACCAGAGTATTTTGACTTTCCACAGAGTTAGAGTTGAAGGTAACCTGAATTCACCATAACGCGTTTCAGGGCCTGAAAATCACTTTGTGTACACATGTGTGACGCCTTGTTTTCCACCAGGAAACTGTTCAAAACAGTTCATTTCTGTAAAAACTATGTCACAGATGTGTTTCAAGTGGTTTCACAACATAGAAGTTAAGACTCATTGAGTTTCACTCAACTTCAGTTTTTGTCCAATGCAAGTTAATGGGGATTTCAAAAGGTGAGTTTGAGATGTTGAAGTGCACTTTGAAAAACAGTTGGGAAACCATCCAAACAGTTCTTAACCATAAGGGTACTGGGGATTTCATCATTTAGAACTGCTTTTACCAGAGTATTTTGACTTTACACAGCGTTAGAGTTGAAGGTAACCTTATTTCACCATAACGCGTTTCAGGGCCTGAAAATAACTTTGTGTACACATGTGTGACGCCTTGTTTTCCACCAGGAAACTGTTCAAAACAGTTCATTTCTGTAAAAACTATGTCGCTGATGTTTTTCAAGTGGTTTCACAACATAGAAGTTAAGACTCCTTGAGTTTCACTCAACTTCAGATTTTGCCCAATGCAAGTCAATAGTGATTTCAAAAGTGAGTTTGAGATGTTGAAGTGCACTTTGAAAAACAGTTGGGAAACCATCCAAACAGTTCTTAACCATAAGGGTACTGGGGATTTCATCATTTAGAACTGCTTTACCAGAGTATTTTGACTTTCCACAGAGTTAGAGTTGAAGGTAACCTGAATTCACCATAACACTTTTCAGGGCCTGAAAACAACTTTGTGTACACATGTGTGACGGCTTGTTTTCCACCAGGAAACTGTTCAAAACAGTTCATTTCTGTAAAACTATGTCGCAGATGTGTTTCAAGTGGTTTCACAACATAGAAGTTAAGACTCATTGAGTTTCACTCAACTTCAGTTTTGCCCAATGCAAGTTAATAGGATTTCAAAAGTGAGTTTGAGATGTTGAAGTGCACTTTGAAAACAGTTGGGAAACCATCCAAACAGTTCTTAACCATAAGGGTACTGGGGATTTCATCATTTAGAACTGCTTTTACCAGAGTATTTTGACTTTACACAGCGTTAGAGTTGAAGGTAAACTTATTTCACCATAACGCGATTCAGGGCCTGAAAATAACTTTGTGTACACATGTGTGACGCCTTGTTTTCCACCAGGAAACTGTTCAAAACAGTTCATTTCTGTAAAAACTATGTCGCAGATGTGTTTCAAGTGGTTTCACAACATAGAAGTTAAGACTCATTGAGTTTCACTCAACTTCAGTTTTGCCCAATGCAAGTCAATAGGATTTCAAAAGTGAGTTTGAGATGTTGAAGTGCACTTTGAAAACAGTTGGGAAACCATCCAAACAGTTCTTAACCATAAGGGTACTGGGGATTTCATCATTTAGAACTGCTTTTACCAGAGTATTTTGACTTTACACAGCGTTAGAGTTGAAGGTAACCTTATTTCACCATAACACTTTTCAGGGCCTGAAAATAACTTTGTGTACACATGTGTGACGCCTTGTTTTCCACCAGGAAACTGTTCAAAACAGTTCATTTCTGTAAAAAACTATGTCGCAGATGTGTTTCAAGTGGTTTCACAACATAGAAGTTAAGACTCATTGAGTTTCACTCAACTTCAGTTTTGCCCAATGCAAGTCAATGGGGATTTCAAAAGTGAGTTTGAGATGTTGAAGTGCACTTTGAAAAACAGTTGGGAAACCATCCAAACAGTTCTTAACCATAAGGGTACTGGGGATTTCATCATTTAGAACTGCTTTTACCAGAGTATTTTGACTTTACACAGCGTTAGAGTTGAAGGTAACCTTATTTCACCATAACGCTTTTCAGGGCCTGAAAATAACTTTGTGTACACATGTGTGACGCTTGTTTTCCACCAGGAAACTGTTCAAAACAGTTCATTTCTGTAAAAACTATGTCGCAGATGTGTTTCAAGTGGTTTCACAACATAGAAGTTAAGACTCATTGAGTTTCACTCAACTTCAGTTTTGCCCAATGCAACTCAATAGGAATTTCAAAAGTGAGTTTGAGATGTTGAAGTGCACTTTGAAAAACAGTTGGGAAACCATCCAAACAGTTCTTAACCATAAGGGTACTGGGGATTTCATCATTTAGAACTGCTTTTACCAGAGTATTTTGACTTTACACAGCGTTAGAGTTGAAGGTAACCTTATTTCACCATAATGCGTTTCAGGGCCTGAAAATAACTTTGTGTACACATGTGTGACGCCTTGTTTTCCAACAGGAAACTGTTCAAAACAGTTCATTTCTGTAAAAACTATGTCGCAGATGTGTTTCAAGTGGTTTCACAACATAGAAGTTAAGACTCATTGAGTTTCACTCAACTTCAGTTTTGCCCAATGCAAGTCAATAGGATTTCAAAAGTGAGTTTGAGATGTTGAAGTGCACTTTGAAAACAGTTGGGAAACCATCGAAACAGTTCTTAACCATAAGGGTACTGGGGATTTCATCATTTAGAACTGCTTTTACCAGAGTATTTTGACTTTACACAGCGCTAGAGTTGAAGGTAACTTTATTTCACCATAACGCTTTCAGGGCCTGAAAATAACTTTGTGTACACATGTGTGACGCCTTGTTTTCCACCAGGAAACTGTTCAAAACAGTTCATTTCTGTAAAAACTATGTCGCAGATGTGTTTCAAGTGGTTTCACAACATAGAAGTTAAGACTCATTGAGTTTCACTCAACTTCATTTTTGTCCAATGCAAGTTAATGGGGATTTCAAAGGTGAGTTTGAGATGTTGAAGTGCACTTTGAAAAACAGTTGGGAAACCATCCAAACAGTTCTTAACCATAAGGGTACTGGGATTTCATCATTTAGAACTGCTTTTACCAGAGTATTTTGACTTTACACAGCGTTAGAGTTGAAGGTAACTTAATTTCACCATAACGCGTTTCAGGGCCTGAAAATAACTTTGTGTACACATGTGTGACGCATTGTTTTCCACCAGGAAACTGTTCAAAACAGTTCATTTCTGTAAAAACTATGTCGCAGATGTTTTTCAAGTGTTTTCACAACATAGAAGTTAAGACTCATTGAGTTTCACTCAACTTTAGATTTGGCCCAATGCAAGTCAAGGGGATTTCAAAAGTGAGTTTGAGATGTTGAAGTGCACTTTGAAAAACAGTTGGGAAACCATCCAAACAGTTCTTAATCATAAGGGTACTGGGGAATTCATCATTTAGAACTGCTTTTACCAGAGTATTTTGACTTTCCACAGAGTTAGAGTTGAAGGTAACCTGAATTCATCATAACACTTTTCAAGACCTGAAAAACAACTTTGTGTACACATGTGTGACGCTTGTTTTCCACCAGGAAACTGTTCAAAACAGTTCATTTCTGTAAAAACTATGTCGCAGATGTGTTTCAAGTGGTTTCACAACATAGAAGTTAAGACTCATTAAGTTTAACTCAACTTCAGTTTTTGCCCAATGCAACTCAATAGGAATTTCAAAAGTGAGTTTGAGATGTTGAATTGCACTTTGAAAAACAGTGGGGAAACCATCCAAACAGTTCTTAACCATAAGGGTACTGGGGATTTCATCATTTAGAACTGCTTTTACCAGAGTATTTTGACTTTACACAGCGTTAGAGTTGAAGGTAACCTTATTTCACCATAACGCGCTTCAGGGCCTGAAAATAACTTTGTGTACACATGTGTGACGCCTTGTTTTCCACCAGGAAACTGTTCAAAACAGTTCATTTCTGTAAAAACTATGTCACAGATGTGTTTCAAGTGGTTTCACAACATAGAAGTTAAGACTCATTAAATTTAACTCAACTTCAGTTTTTGCCCAATGCAACTCAATAGGAATTTCAAAAGTTGAGTTTGAGATGTTGAAGTGCACTTTGAAAACAGTTGGGAAACCATCCAAACAGTTCTTAACCATAAGGGTACTGGGGATTTCATCATTTAGAACTGCTTTTACCAG
Source organism: Polypterus senegalus (assembly GCF_016835505.1). NCBI lineage: Eukaryota > Metazoa > Chordata > Cladistia > Polypteriformes > Polypteridae > Polypterus > Polypterus senegalus. The sequence continues at coordinate 314 of NW_024377027.1, read as the reverse complement.
AGTATTTTGACTTTACACATCGTTAGAGTTGAAGGTAACCTTATTTCACCATAACGCGTTTCAGGGCCTGAAAATAACTTTGTGTACACATGTGTGACGCCTTGTTTTCCACCAGGAAACTGTTCAAAACAGTTCATTTCTGTAAAAACTATGTCGCAGATGTGTTTCAAGTGGTTTCACAACATAGAAGTTAAGACTCATTGAGTTTCACTCAACTTCAGTTTTGTCCCAATGCAAGTCAATAGGATTTCAAAAGTGAGTTTGAGATGTTGAAGTGCACTTTGAAAAACAGTTGGGAAACCATCCAAACAGTT
>NW_024377026.1:0-7903 GCF_016835505.1 Polypterus senegalus | reverse complement strand
AAGACCAGAATTGTACATAGACTAATTATAAAGCAAAAATAGAGACAACATAAGTTTTAAAAATACTGCTGCAGAACAGCCAATAATATACTAGTGATATTTGATTAATTTACCATTATGAAACTCTATTACAAATTTCAAGTTACTTTATTATTTCATTTTATACATTTATGTGTTTTTGAACAAACTGAAAACATTCTAACAGTATATCAGTGGTTAAGAAGCTGCTTTTAAAGCCAAACTCACTATCATTATAGATCCATTGATGGAAAGTTATAAAATGAATTTGCTGAGTGATGCTTTCAGTATTGTTGTTTCATTTTGCTTCTAATATCGATTGTAGTGAAAAGTATGAAATGAAGAAAACAGTTTACTCCTTTGTATTTCAGTAGCAATAATTTTGAAAGAGACAACCAATACTTAAGTGAAGTCTGTCAATAGTTTGGCTTGGATTTGCAATTTAGAATACCAATGTATGTAATTATTTCTAACATCACATAAATACAGTGTTTATGTTCTGTTTAGACTTCAGAGTGAAGCAGAATTGTGCAGATGTTTATAAAAGTAAACTAATCTCCACAGAAGAAAAATAGTGAAGTTGATTATAAACGTTTTTATGGACACAATAACCTTCCCAGTTAAGTCTGGTGGATTTCTGAGATCATTTTTTAAGAGACAGAATTCAAAATACCTGAAGTTTAGACAGAATAATTTTAACCAGTAAGTGACTGCTTCAAAATCAATACAAATTAATTGAGTAGCAATCGGAAATCACAATGGAAAGCTTGGAGTCAAAACCAGAAACATATATGATATTCCAGTGTATAGACAATGGAGAGAATATGATTGTAAATTATGGAAAGTGTCAATGTTCAGAACCAGCTACTGCTCTGCCAGAGTAGACAGGAAAGATGCACAAGACAGCTGCACAGACAGACAAACAGATTTAGAAAATTATTTATTAGTTGTTGGCTGGAAGAGGGCACAGAAAAAACAGGAATAATGTCTGCAGCCACTAAGAATTTTCACACTGAATAAACAAGGTATTTGCCAACTATACTTTGGTTCTGTTCAAAAGCTGTGCAGATAAAACAAAACACTAGTCTGGATTATAAATACAATCTTAGAATATCACTGCCTACCGGTGAAGTGACTGAGCAAAAACAGAATTCAACAGAATTTAATTTCTACTAAGGACAAGCACTGCTCAGATAGACAGGGAAAGGCATCTGGCAAACCAAACAGCTGTCACTCAGGAAATAAATAGCCAACTAGACAAAAAAGAGAAAACACAAAAAAGTTACGAGTGTCATTGAGATATTGTGTTCAATCATCCCTCCTACACAAACTAATGACGTATACCATTCATGTTATCAACAATCCTGGTAGTAAAAACTAAAACAGAAACAAAACAAAGAATGAAATGAAAACAAAACACAGAGAAACAGTAATGTGGCCATCAATGACTTTCTCCACCTTTATAACATAAATATAGTTTGGATTATACTCAAAATTCACTTAAGTGTTTCTTCTTTCATTCTGCAAAAAGTTGTGAACTTCTGAGCTGTGGTTTGCTTATTACTGGTGATGGCTTAAAAAATGTAAAATTTAAAAGGTTGGAGCAGCAGAATACAAAGTATAATCTTTTCTTAAGACTAGTGAGTGCAAGTTGTCCACAAATTTCATAAGGATCAGTCCTACAGTCCTTCAGTTACAGTCCCCAAGTCTTTTAGCCCAGACGCAAGGACACACAAACATACATCTTTCCAAATATGCTCAACGCATGTTCTATGGATATTTAAACTTGTTTTCTGTTGAATACCCAAAGTCAATTTTTAAATGAAAATAATGCTTTCTCACTTTTTCATATAAAAAGAAAGCAATAAAAAACTCAGAAACTACTAAAAATGGTAAAATAAGAAAGAACAAAACATACACAATTTTTTTTTTATTTCCATTGATAATCAATGATTCTTTTATCATCAATTGAATTAATTTCCAAGTTGAAATATGCCCACTCAGGTCTGCTTTTCAAAGGTGTCTGGAAATTTCAGTTCGACTCTTTTCACATGTAGCTTCTGGCTGGTGGAATGAGCTGCCTATCTCTGTTCGAACCTATGACTGCCTTACGTGTTTAAGAATGTTTGAAGACTCTCTTGCTTTTTGAATTTCTATTTAACTAATATTAGCTATTAGGTTTTCTAACCTAGGAAATGTAATAAGCCTTGTGTTCTGCTCTGAGCTCATCTCTTGTGCTGGTCAATGTTGAAACCCTATTCTGTAACACTCATTCCCAAAGTGTACCCCAGACTGATGTTTACTCTGTTATGTTGCCTCTTTTGTAAGTTGATATGGATAAAAGAGTCACCTAAACAAATAAATGTATAGTCACTACTTCTTCTTCTTCATTTTCATGTTTTCTCACTATGAAGGGATGGTTTGTTTGACCAACTTTCTCAATACAGCTCAGTCCATCACCTTCTCCCATATTAGACTCTTTTCCTTTGTCTGTCCACCTTTTCATCAGTTTCCCTTGGTTTCTCTTCCCCATAATTCCATTTCCATCACACTTTTGCCAACATGTTCATTGCCTCTCCTCGACTCATGTCCATATATCACTTCAACCTACTTTCCTGTACTTTCTTAGATAATTATCCTACTTGTGTTGCACCTCTGATGGTCTCATTTCATATTCTCTCCTTCTTAGCAAAATTCTTATTTATACCACATCCGACTTCTTCTCCTGCACTCACTCTACTGCCCATGTCTCAGTTTCGTACATAGTTGCTGGTCTTGCCATGGTCTTAAAAGCCTAACCTTAATTTTTCAATTCTAGATACAGTACCTTCTTTCTGTTGATTCATCCACCCTGCACTCTTGTGAGTTGTCTCTGCACCCAGTTCTCTACCCTAGGGAAACCAATGATCCTAGGCATTAAAATGTATCCACTATTTTTAATAGCATTGCCTGCAAGCAAACTTTTACATCCTGGTCAAAATTAAACCTCATATATCATGTCTTCTTCCTATTTATCGTCAATCATCTATCTTCCAAAGGCCTACTTCATTCTTCATCTCCACTTCCTCCTTTCTGGTGCTGCACAACAGAATGTCATTAGGAAAAAGCATGCACCTTGTAGATTGTTTTTTTATCCCATGAATCAACATATTGATAACCATATGAAGGAGGTAAGGGCTTAATGAAGTTCCATGGTATAGACTTAAAACTAATATGTCTGTTTCCCCAAAAATGCTTTTAACCCAGGTCCTTATTCCCTCATACATGTCCTGGACCATCTTCACATACTTCTCTGGTACTCCTTTCTCACTCAAAGTACATCCAGACCTCTTGACATGGTACCCTGTCATAAGCCTTCTCCAAATTAATAAACACCATGTGTAAGCCTTTCTGCTTTTCTTGATGCTTCTTTATGAGTTCAATGCAAAACCGCATTAGATGTTCCTTTGCTTGGCATAATCATACAGTGAGTACAATTTAATAATATACTGTAAGATCTAATAATATCTGACCATCACTAATGGCCAAAAAGTCTACTCTGTTTGTTAAAGGTGATTTAATGTTATAAAGCAGTCAGCCTTGTAAAGATGTTGCCCAAACTAAACTGCTCAAAAAAATTAAAGGAACACTTTGAAAACACATCAGATCTCAATGGGAAAAAATATCCTGCTGGATATCTATACTGATATGGACTGGGTGATGTGTTAACAATGAAAGGATGCCACATGAAAATTATCAACCTACAGAGGGCTGAATTCAAAGACACCCCAAAAATCAAAGTGAAAAAGTGAATGTGGCAAGCTAGTCCATTGTCATTTTGTAGGACTCTGGCAGTGCTCATGCTGTTCCTCCTTGCCCAAAGCAGCAGATACTGATCCTGCTGATGGGTTAAGGACCTTCTACGGCCCTGTCCAGCTCTTCTAGAGTAACTGTCTGTCTGCTGGAATCTCCTTCTTGCTCTTGAGACTGTGCTGGGTGACACTGCAAACCTTCTGTCAATGGCACGTATTGATGTGCCATCCTGGAGAAGTTGCACTACCTGTTCAATCTCTGTAGGGTCAAGGCATCGCCTCATGCTATCAGTAGTGACACTGACTGTAGCCAAATGCAAAACTAGTGAAACAACAGTCAAAAAAGATAAGGAGGGAAAATGTCAGTGGCCTCCACCTGTTAAACCATTCCTGTTTTGGGGGCCATCTCATTGTTGCCTCTCTAGTGCACCTGTTGTTAATTTAATTAACACGAAAGAAGCTGAAACTGATTAACAACCCCCTCTGCTACTTTACTGACCAGATTAATATCCCGGATGTTTCATTCACTTGATGCTGTACTCTGATTAAGAAGTGTTCCTTTAATTTTTTTGAGCAGTATAGTATTAAGCAAGTATTTTTGAATAAAGCCCAACGATTTAACACTCTGATATATAAGGAAGTCAGCGAATGCATATAGCCAAGTGGAAGTAGTATGTGCTGAAAGCTGAGAAGAAAAATTAATCTGCTGAAGCAGTAACAGATTTGGGTACATTGATGTCAACAGCCAATGATGGATTTTGAGGTAGGTAGTACAAGCAGCCAGTAAAGTGAAATTTACAGTATCTGGTCTGATTTGAAGAAGATGTAGTACTGCTGTGTGCCTTACTGATTTGTAATTACTCACTGTGATGCCACAGAAAAGAAAAATTCAAGTCAAGTTACCTTTCTTGAATAAATAGAAGATTAGATCAGGCAATCTGTAGTTGTATTGATACATAAATGAGCAATCACAATGACCTCTATTAGTTATACACCACACCAGACACTGTGACAGTAACACACAATGTACTATTCTAAATGCTCACAACATTGTCAGGAAATGCAACATAGATTAGGTAAGCATGAACCACAGTAATGTAAAGTGTTCAAGTTGTTTTTTCAAAGGTATTGCAATAACTTTGTTCTGATGTTGCTATCTTATTTAAATTGCCTACACTTTTCTTAATGCAATTACAATGACTGCATTTACAGCTGGAATTCATTTGCAAACTGAATTAGAAAAGTCACAAGAAGCAATAACCCAAAGATGTCTGTCTTTAGGCGTAACTGCTCATCCATTATCCGTAATCATTCTGACCTGTAAAGGAATGTAGTGAGGCAAACCTGACCCAGAAGGCATCACAGTCAACTAAATTTAGGTGTCAAGATCAATAGCCAATTAGTGTACATTTGAGGAATTTGAAACACCTGGAGAAAAGAAAAACACAATAAAGGGAGGTCAGCATGGAAACTCCCTGAAGCCAGATCCCTAAAGCTAGAATCAAATGCAAGTAACAAGATCTCCCAGTCATTAAATCAGTCACTTCCTCTGTTTCCTTATAGGGTGATATGGTGGCACAGTGGTAGCATTGCTGTCTCACAACAAGGAGACAAGGTTCAAGTCCAAGGTGCTCTCTGCGTGAGTTTGCATGTTCTCCCAGTGCCTGTGTAGGTTTCTTTCAAGTACTTTACACACACACAGTCCAAAGACATTTGAGTTATATAGAATTTTAGTCAATATATAATTATTTTTACAATCTAATCTAAACAGAATTAATTATTAAGGGTTAACTAAATGTAGCTTAAAGCTTAAGCATGTGAGGTCTGCCTCATTTTAGAGAAACCTCCAACTTGATTTTCCAAGGATAAAAGGAGGCAAATAAGTAATGAACACCCTTTTAGAAAGTAAGGATAAACTAATGGTAAAACTTACACACCCCTCCTATGGAGTGATGACAAGATCAATAGAGTGATCCGCAAAACCCTCTTATGGAAGCGGTGTTTCAGAGTAATGGACGGGTTGACATAAGTCTGAAATTACTTGTGGCATTAGTTGATTAGAAGGGGTAATAAAGGTATGTATATTAAGAGGCAGATGATGTAATATAGTAGATAAGGTGATGTAATTATAAAAACACATAAAAGCAAATGAATTGTTTAATTGATTGCTCGCTCCATGGACTTAGGCATTTACGCAAATAAAGAAATGTTCTGGATTCTTATCTGGGCTCTGTGGCTGGCTTCTTTAAAGATAGAGGAATGTTTTTTTCATTATAGTTGTGGATTGGTGTTTCTAAATTGGCACCTATTGCATGTATGTTGTCACACACGTGCACATGGGAGGCAGCTAAAGGGCTCGAAAGAGGGTAATACCATGCTGGATCAGGGTATGGAAGAGTGCGCTAAACATTTTTCACTTTCTTCTGCAGACCAAATACAGGAAATTCCACCTGGGCCCAATGACATCACGTCTGGTTCAGGTCCTGATGACATCACTTCCAGTTCCAGTTTCCGGACCCGCTGACAACATTTCCTCTGTCCGGCTTTAAAAGATGCCATTTTATATTTACAATCAGTTCTGTTTTGGTCAGTAAACACCAACCATCATAGCTTTTCAAGCAACACAGTTTCAAGTATACGGGGTGGCTACCATAACCTTTTTATGGTGTCTCTGGCTTTATTTCACAATGTGTTCACCCTGCCTTGTGCCTGATGCTTGCTGGGATAGCTGACAGCTTCCATGTGATCTTGCTCTGCACAAGTAGGTTTAGAAAATAGGTGGATGGATTGTTTCTTTACATTATTTCTCTTATTTATTTCTTTAGTCTTTCTCTTAGTTTCGTAGTTTACATTTTCTTGAAAAATTAGTGAATAGTAATTAAACGCTTAAGTGTACAAAATAATTAAAAAATGTGTTTTACTTACAAAACATAATCAAATAAGTCAGTAAATTCAGCTATTCATTTCATTGTGTTGTGTAGAATATTAAGCATTATTTACTACATTGTAAATTCATTCTCATGCATATTCGTAACAAACTGGGCCCCAGGTTGGCCTTGGTTATTTTTCACTGTAGCATTTTGATCTTCCTAATGTATACCTTTTTAATGGTGTAACAAAACTGTACTTACAAGTCCAGGCACAACCTCAGAAAGTGTTTTTAAAGCCTAAAGGGAATTTCAGTTAGTTTACATTCAAAAATTTTAGCATTCATCTTAATGTTTTATTAGGTCAGATAATTGTTATCCAATTTGTCTTGAAGGTGACATGATTATATCACCATAAAAACCTAAAACTCATTTTAAGGCTCTTTATACAGGTATTGTTGTTTATTTTCTTCCACCCTGTGTTTATTTTTAAAAAAAGATTAATACTACAATGTTCTAGTCCTTATTAAACCTAAGTTTTAGACTGTTTGTTTTGAAAATTGCTTTTATTTTGTTAAATTATTTTTCTGCCATATTTCATGACTTTTCTGCAATTTTCATTTGTAGCTTCCATCTATATGATCTTAGTGAGTCGGCAACACACTCCCGTGAAGCCAGCCTTGTAATGTGATATACGACTCACCAAACTAGGCAGCGACAAGTCACTTTGATAAAATAAAACAGGTTTTATTTTGTCTTTATTCACAAGGGCAGACTTACTTTTCTGAGAGTTCACAACCAATAAATGCTCATTCGGAAGTACAATGAATATAAAGCAGTGATTAGGAAAAAGAAACGTGGCAGCTTTGAACCTCACAAACAGAACAGTAGCTTGTCTGTTTGATGTCTTGTGTTTTACGTATCATGACAGAATGGAAAAAAGAGTGTCTGAACGTACCGTAGCTATTAACCCTTTGTTCGGTGCAGGTTCCATCAGAGAACATATTATTGGTTATCATTAAAAGTGTGTAAGCTGGTCTGTGCTGAAGGATTACTACTTGGTCAGTAAAGTAGACATGCCCAGCGATTTTCAGTAAAATTGACATGGTCCAGCAAAATCAGCAAGAGCTGTCAACAAATCTGTCTTACACCAAGACTAGATGTCATGTAATGTGACACTGGCTTTAATATTCAGTAATTTGCAGTAACTTTGTATTAGGCTTAAAC
>NW_024377025.1:0-140227 GCF_016835505.1 Polypterus senegalus | reverse complement strand
GTAAAGTCTAACTTTAGGGATGGATAAGGGCAAGGGGATAAAACCATTTTGAAAGTTTTGTGTTCCCAGGAGCACAAACAGGACTCAAGAATAGTGAAATGGAAGAAGTTTGGAACTACCAGGACTCTTCTTAGAGTTGACTGTCTGGCCAAACTGAGTAACTGGGTAAGGAGCACCTTGGGAATGGAATGAACCAAGAACACAATGGTCACTCTAACAGATTTTAAAGTCCTCTTATGATATGGGAGAACCATAGTAGGACCATTTAGAAGGACAATCCTCTCAGTAGCACTTAATCAATCAGTTGTTAATGGCAGAGCGGCTAGATGGAAGTCACGCTTCAGTGAAAGGCATGTGAAGAATTCTGAGAACGTGAGAAAAACATTCTCTTGTGTAATGAGACAAAAACTGATCTCTTTTGGAAGAACACCAAGCACAATGTCTGGTGAAGACCAGGTAATGCTCATTACCTGTCTAATACCATCTCCAGGGTGAAAAGCATGGAGGTGGCAGCATCATGCATTGGGGGTGCTTCTTAATGGCAGGGACAGGAAGACAGGTCAGACTTGAGGGCAGGATGAATTCAGTCAAACACAGAAAGGTCCTTCAAGAAAAATCTTATCCAAAAGGGCACAATAACTCAGACTGGGATGGCAGTTCAATGACCAAAGCAAACAGTCAAGGCAATGCTGGAGGGGCTTCAGGATACGTCCCTGAGTGTCCTTGAATGGCCCAGCCAAAACCCTGACTTAAACATCATACAGCATGTGTGGAGAGACCTAACGATTGCACTTTATAGATATTTCCCATCTAGACTAATGGAGCTTGAGAGGGAGCTGCCTGAGAGAATTGGATCAGCTGCCTAAATCTAAGTTTGTCAAGCTTGTAGAGACAAACTGAGAAGCTGCCAAAGGGTCTTCTGCAAAGTACTGAACTAAAGGTCTGAATACTTCTATGAAAGAGTGACTTCAGTTGTGGATGTTTAATACATTTACAAAATCTCTTGAGAACAGGTTTTTGCTTTGTCACTGTGGGGTATTGAGGGTAGATTGATGGGCATAAATAGTACAATTAATAGTACAATTAACCATTTAAAATGAACTCTGCAAAAAGTGAAGGGGTACCAACTTTCTGAATCATCTATCTATCTGGGATTTTTTCTCCCATATCTATCTCTGTACTTCTCTTTTGTTGTGATATCCAACCCATAAGATTAAAGCTATTTGTCATAACATTTATTATGATTCTTGATTGTTACGAGTTGCAGACTAATAATGGAATTCAATGGTGTAGGTCAAAAGGCTCATCCATCATTTTGCACATTTCACCAATTTACTAGCCCGTATCCCCTAGTGATTTGTCTACACGTGTGTGTCCTGATGCTTTTGTTGGTTGCCTTTGTTGTGTTTCTTTTGTGTTTAATTTCTGTTATTTGACTTTTATGTTGGGTGGCATGATGGTGCAGTGGGTAGCGCTGCTGTCTCGCAGATAGGAGACCCGGGTTTGCTTCCCGGGTCCTCCCTGTGTGGAGTTTTCATGTTCTCCCCGTTTCTGCATGGGTTTCCTCCGGATACTCCGGTTTCCTCCCACAGTCCAAAAGACATGCAGGTTAGGTGCATTGGCGATTCTAAATTGTCCCTGGTGTGTGGGTGTGCGTGCCCTGTGATGGGCTGGCACCCTGCCCGGGGTTTGTTTCCTGCCTTGCGCCCTGTGTTGGCTGGGATTGGCTTCAGCAGACTCCTGTGACCCTGTAGTTAGTATATAGCGGATAATGGATGGATGGATGGACTTTTATGTTTTTGCACACTTTTCTCAGGGCGGTATAAAGAGCACTACATTTGTTCCTAAGGCTCGTGGTGCAGTGTTCATGTAAGTGTTTAGTGGACGGGAGTGTTTTGACCCTTTCTAAGTAGTTGGCTCTCATTTTTATCACTTTTTAATAACCATTATGAGGTTTCCATTTTGCTGCTCTACTTTCTCTTCTATCGTTGTCTGCTTTTTAAATCACCCTGTGATATTCAGAGTGAAGGGGGCTATGTAAGGTGTTTTTTTCTAGATTAAGCCTGTGTTTGTCCCACAAAACTGGAAGTACGTCTTCACACCAGTGAGAGTATGGAATGAAGCACAGGGTGCATGCAGTTGTCACCTTTAACATTGAGCTATGGGACTTTTCTACAGGTAGATCGCCATGCGGATGTCATACGAGATGGAAAAGGATTTCTCACTGAGGTCAGACGGTCTACTCTTGATACTCAGGGTTCTTAATTTTTCAATTTTCAAAGTTAGGCAGAACATACCATAACAGGCACAAATGAGAGGGTAACCCTTCCTTGACAGGGCATTGCTAAAGAGCTTGTCACATGACTATGGAGGGACACTAGCATGACTATAAAGGTCTATTTTCCCACTCTGTGCCCCATTTTGTCAGTGTTTTCATGCCAGCTTTCTGATTTGTGGTGCTAGTCGAATGCAGCTGAAGACCATTGACATGAACAGAAGGTAAAATAATGAGAAGGAAACACTTTATGGTGCAGAAACCATGCTTTATTTCAAAACAATAAAATAACAAATCCCGTGGAGGCTCAATAACATTAGAGCTACACAAATGCTAAGTGAAAGAAATCCAATCGTACTGCAGGGCACGTTCAACTCAAACGGTTTGTCATCCATCATTCTTACACCAACATCTGCAAACCTTATTTATTTTATTTTTTTGCTGCCCTCGTAAGTGACGATGCGCAATTCTAAATCTATCAAACTAACACACATGCGGTGAATCCGCGGGAGCCTCCAGGAGATGGCACGGCTTCTGCCCAGAAGCACTCAAGCCAGCTTCATTGAGGGTATGGCCAGGAGATGTTACATTTTTTGAGCCACCTTGAGTGGTCCTGGGCCAGATGCCGTGCACACACACACACAAAAAACTGAGCATGCCGAGTGCAGGCCGCTAGCACTGGGCAGCAAAGTCTTGTGACGTCATGGTTGGTGACACAGTCGCTTGAATGGCGAGCCTTTACCTGCTGCCTACTGGAGGGTACTGGTAAACAGCACTGAAAGCCTCGCATTCGGAATTTATGAATCTTGGTGGGGGTGCACTTTGCCCCCCCAGGATCTCTTTGGTTATGGTAGTCTTCAGCAGGGAGCCTCTCTACCTGCTGAGGCATTCTTATAAACTTCAACTTCACGTTGAGGCACAGGGTTTCTTTCCAGGTTTTCCAGGGTAGTCGTCTCCTTTCGGAAACTTTCTCCTGTCAACCAGTCAGTTTCATACGTTGCAATATTTTTAAAACGGTCACAAATTACACAAGTATAAAGCGTCCATAACCGTTCATCTCGGCTATATACATTATATACATGTCTTGGTAAAAAAAAAAAAAAAGTGGCTTATAAACACATTCAAGTCAAATGATTCATTCGTCTGGCGCGCTGTATAACAACGCTAAACCTCTAAGTATGGCATAAATTAGTGTCAAGTCAGGTACAAAAATAGATCCTATTTACAAAAAAAAAAAAAAAAACAATAAACCATATGCTTTGTGGAACAATCAGTAGAAAAGAAAGAGGTAAGGCACTTGAAAACTAGGAGGACACAGTCTTTTAAATCGATCGAATGCTGATGTTGACTGTGGCCGAATCTGAGCCAAGCTCATTGGACAGCTTTAGTGTGTACAGGCCAGCGTCGTTCTCCTTCACACTGGTGATAATAAGTGTGGTCAAGTCATCAGTGGTCTCAATATGGAACCGTCCACTCTTCTCCTCACTTGACAGCACCTCTCCTCCCCGAGACCATTGGATTTCAGGTATTGGCTCACCAGAGAAGGCACAGGCCACGGTGAGGACCTTCCCTTTCTCAATGCTGATATCATCGGGAAGAGCTTCAATTCTGGGTGGTGCACCTGGATTAGAATGATGAGGAAAATAAAGATTTCAATGTTGGAAGTAAAATCATTGCTTCATGCAGAATGGACAACTATCAGTTTATCTAAAGTTTGATTTATCTCTACTACGTGCACCGCTGTCTCACCTTTCCCACCACGTCTAATCATTCTGCTAGTTGAACCTGCAGTTTGGGACAGGCTGGACATTCCCATGACACTGCTGGAGCTCATGGCTATATGGGATTCCTTCATGGAAGACATGCTAGTTTGGGACATGCTTGCAAATTTCACTTCAGTCATGCTGGAACTGCTGAACGAGGCCTCCTGCGTGGAGGCAGCCATGTGGACCGACTTGGAAGAGAAACGTTCTTGCATGCTTGCTGCCGCACTTTTCTCCAATACTACCTGTCTGACAGGTTCTTCAACCAGGGCTGTGAGAACATAGCAAACAAAGGAACATGACAACGACATGACAGGAGGCGATGTCACAGAATCACATCTACTCACGATGGGGTGTCAGACTCAGCCTCTGATATCTCATTCGTTGTTTGTGGTCTTTTCACATGAACTCGATGGACTGTGAGATAAGTAGAAGAAGGCCCTGTGCATGCCCTTGAGTTGTGTCTGACATCCCTCTTCTCATAATCCACATAAGAGTTGGCACAGACCATTAGAAACATCTGCTGGCCCCAGGTATTCATAGAGATTTTGATCAAGGACTGTATCCCGCATGGTCCATCGGGTCTGAAGAGGCTGCAGTGGACCCCACATACTCAGTGCAGTTTTATCCTGGAGCAACTAAACAGTCAGTGGGTGTTTCTAATCATCTTCCTGAGATGCACCTCTGTAATTGCTGTATATATTTGCTCAAAACAAAACCAACCTGGGTTGCTCATCTCATTTTACTGGCCATAAGAACCAGAAAAGGTTTTCACAAGCAGAGGCCTTCCAGCCCCAGCATAGCTAATGTGTCCAAGATCAGGCTGGGGTTTGAGAATCTCCTCTTGTTCCGGTATCTACAATTCTGTGGGTGAACTAATACTTTCTACCATATGTGTAAAATTTTAACTTTGGGTATCTCTTCAAAACACAGGCTGCTGGACCTAACATGGAATTCTAAACTATAGGGCCTGTTGTTAGAAGCTTTACCCACACCAAACAAACCTATTTTCATTGGACTGGTAATGTCCCACCCTAGCTAGGACTCTAGTTCAGCAGTTTTCAACCATTTTGACTTGAGCCACAGAAGACTGAAAAGGTCTTTACAGACCAGGGAGATGGAGTATATAATAAAATTATTTATTCTATATCATAATCAGAGCAGGGATGAGGAGTACATCAGTAATGAAGATGGAACTGCCAGGCAAAAGGAAAAACGGAAGGCCAAAGAGGAGGTTTTTGGATGTGGTGAAGGAAGACATGAAGGCACTGGGTGTGGCAGAAAATGGTGTATAAGACGGGGATTGATGGAGAAAGATAATCAGCTGTGGCGACGCCTAAATGGGTGCAGCCGAAAGAAGAAGATTCTGTGTCATAATTGGTCCAGCAATTTTGTTAATATAGTACGTTCTCACTGTACGTTTTGCCTATATGATCCGACAGAATATAAACTTTAGGAATGTTAAAAACTAGTTCCAAGATCTGAAACTTCAGATTCATATTCTACTGCCTTCAAAAACTTAAAACCCGTGTTTTCTAATTAACTTCGGTCTGTTCGTGGAAAAGTTTAAAAACATCATTGTTTTTAGAGACAAATAAATACTTTGGTGAATGATAACACGATTCATTTTGGGGTTGAGTGAAAACTTATTTGTAAAAAATGAACTAAGGAAAATTTTATAATCACCTGAAGTAGTCCTAATTTGCAGTGTGTGGAAACGATATTTTAAATTGAAATATTTGTTTAATGAGTAACACCAGTAGAATGTTCCTGTTGAATGATGGTTACAAAAAGATGGCAATAAATAAAAGATTATTTATGTTTTATTTGTGAGAAATTAAAATAATGAAAAACTGACTAAAATAGTAACCGCATACAATCGTAGAAGCGAGAGATCTACTTGTAAACTAAACTAACAGGACAAATTTAACAGAAACTAATTGTAAAACTAACTCAAATAATTATTCTCTAAACTAGAAATTATTAGATGCTTCCCACAAAAGCAAGTGCAAACAAATGAAAATATCTATACACTTTCATTGTTCTCTAGTTCAAAGTTCCATTCTTGGAATGAGAAGGCGGAGAATGAGTCGGAGAAACTTGTGTTGAGCCAGGTGATTCTATTGGCCATCAAAGGATTTTTCATGTCCAATAAAATTGTACACAAGCCATTATTCACATTGGCTAAAAACATGGCCTGAGAATTCATTGATTTTTTGTGGACCAGTAAAAGTATTCTGCAGACCAGCGATTAGGAAACACTGCTGTAAGTCCATGACAAGGAGAACAATTTAGGCTAGCCTTGGGAGGACAACCTGAGACTCTGGAGGAGACTTTATTGCAGAACAGTACCCTCATCACCTTGCCAGGTCTGAGAAAGTATGAGCAAGAGGTTGTTTTGAGCAGATATAACTTGCATGTGAGGATAAATGCGATGAGTGCAAGCATATGTGGACATGTGGTCATCTCCACAGCAAACTTTCCTCAGGTGCTTGCACTCTTGCACATGAGCATTAGGGCTCTCAGATGTCCCATGTTGCCCATCTGCTTGATTTTCATGCTCTGCTAGTAAGTGCAGATATTCCATTAAATACCAGAGCATTATGGAACTTGTGTATTGACATCTGGCATCATACCAAGAACTGTGTAAGGGATCTCCTCTTGTGTGAGTTCACAGGGATGGGATTGCAGTCAGTGATAGAAAGCCTCTAGAGCAGCTAGATACCACCACAGACATGCTGGTTTTGGCTTCCTTTCTAAGACTGTTGTCCAGAACTGTCAGTTACTTACTATGTTAGACTAATGCTGCACATCCATATGGGTCAGATATTCGCTGGTGCTCAGTTAGTAAATGTGCTGGCGGAAGAGAAGCATCATGGTAGCATGAAAAGTGAAAACAAATAGGTGGGAAATGCAGATTGGCATGGGCTTGTTAGAAAGTTGCTCATTCTCCTGCCATTTATTAGTGCCAGTATTAGTGCCAGTTATGGCAGATGTGACTTCAGGGGTGAGAGAGGTCAGGAGCATGCGCTGATACAGTGCATTGCCTGTACACCCACCACATGACAAACCAACTCAGGATCCCAGATTAGCACTCGAGTACAGCCGTGCAATAGGTGACACCTCAGCACCACAATAGTTCAGATGGAATGGAACCACTGGGAGGTTTTTTATGGTGGCTGGAGTGCCAATTCTGCTACCAACCCCCAGGTTTTTCCCTGCAGATTGGAGGGCCTCCATGCAGGGCTGGATGCAGATTAACGTCATACCCACGTGAATGAGTCAAAATAAAATTGTTTCTTAGTAAACTTGTCAGTAGCCATTCAGGTCCTTAGTAAATGTCATGTAAAGGATGAGCAGAGACAGAAGTCAGTGCCAGGGGTTGTAAAGATGTCACCACTCTTTCAGAGAGCAGCATTTGCTGTTCCCTGGGCTGAGGTAATGTGCCTTCACTTTAGCTGGCTGCCCATTTGTACAACAGTCATGATGTCATTGGGCTAACCCATTGAGTAAGCACTTATTATCATGCAGGCTACATGCAGGAGCTTCAGTTCTTTGCATGACGTCTTATGATGTCAATACCACTGCCCTTAATGCTTGTTTATTTCCATTCTTTCATAAACTCATTCCAATAAAACTCAAGTTTCTTCTTTATAAATGTTTAGAAACTTGGAATGCATTACAGTTGAACTAAAGAATAGAGTAGAGCAACTTACCAAGCACATTTAGGGATGCAGTAGCAGAGCACTGCCCGTGCACATTTTTAGCGGTTATGGTGTATTTTCCACTATCTGTAATGGCAGCACTCAGAATTTCCAGCGTGTAGGTGTTTTTGGTGCGGCTCAGTTTAATGTTGCGATCCACAGAGATCTGAAATGTACAAGATAGGTTTAGCAAGGGTTTGGTAAGAACTCTGATATTTATTTACTCATTTATTTGTTTGTAGGCCACTTACCATAATGTTGTCTTTAAGCCACTCAACGTCTGGAGAGGGCTCTCCAGAGATCTCACAGATAAACTTGACACTCTGTCCTTCATTGATGTTCTGAGATTTAGGTTGTATGACAAAAGCAGGAGCGGTTGAAACTTTGCGGGTGACAGTGATGTCAAACTGACACTTGACAAGACCATGCTCAGTTTTCGCCTCACAGGTGATGATCCCTTCATCTTTCTTGCTGGCCTTCTTAATGGTTAGGGTGTGGTCTTCTCCAGATATTCCATATCTGTAATCCTCTGAATTAAGGATCTCTACTCCATTAAGAATCCATTTCACTGTGGAGGCTCCAGGAATGTTGGCTTTCAAGATTACCCTCTGACCATCAGACACTGTCAACTGAGAGCGGCTTGTCCTTGTTTCTTGATACGATGACTTAGTCTCCTCATATACCATTTCCTTTTTGACTAGCTTCTCCTTAATCTCAAATTTCTCTTCCATTGATGTTAAAGATTTCTTGTGCACGGCAAGTCCTCGAGCCTCCTCTGCAGAGGCCAAGGCCTTTGATTCTTTGTACATGGTGACGCTGGAATAAATTGCTTTGAAAGCTTGGCCCACAAAGGCGAATGACGTTCTGGAAGATCCACCTTCTCCCACAATTTCGCATGAGTATTCACCTTGGTCAGCTTCTGAGAGGCTGAAAATTGTGAGATTGTAGTTCCCATCAGCAGAGTAATGGAACTGATGGTGGCTGCTCTCAGTCAGCTTCTTTCCATCCTTGTACCAGATGACCTCTCTCACATTCAGGAGTGTGCTTTCAGCAGCACAGGAAAACTTCACTTTGTCCTCCACTGCCTCAGCTTTCAGCAATTTGACAATTTTTGGAGGAGTAAGGGGGGGGATCTGTATTCCTTCTCTAGCGGCAGTTTTAGCAGGTGGTGGAGATTTAACTCTTCGGGGAGATGTAAGTGGTTCTGGTGACTTTACTCGTTTCGGAGATTTAAATGAATCTGGTTTCGCATGAGGTTCTGGAGACTTCACCCGGGCTGGAGATGTAAGGGCCTTCTCCTTTGCAGATGTCTTTCGGATTGTAAGAGTAAATTGTGCCTCCTGTTTTCCTTCTGCATTTTCCACTACTACTGTATAACTGCCTTCATCAGATGATTCAACAGATGTAATCTCAAAAGTAGACTTGTACTGTGTTGTTGTCACCCGGTGGCGTTTGGAGGTCACAATGGTTTTGCCGGCATGTAGCCATGTCACAGTAGGTGCTGGCTCCCCATCAATATCACAAGCAAATCTGGCTGCATCCCCTTCTGAAACTGTGATGGACTGAGGTTTAGTAAGGATTCTGGCGGCCAAGGTGGTCTTCACTTTCTCGTGGATAACCTTCTCTTCAACCTCCAGGGCCTTAACTTTCTTCTCCTCGTACTTGGCCTCACTGATTTCTGTCTTTGTTTCTTTTATCTCAAGAGTTGTCTCAGAGGATGTTGTTTTCTTTATTTTAGACACATGGTAGACATCTGTTTTTGTTACATCAGGGACAAGTTGCACGGGTGGTTCCTCATCCCTGCGACGAGAAGAGTAAGATGAATATTCCCCTCCAGCTACATCAAGTGTGGCATAGTCGGAAGCATCACCCTTGTGGTTGGAGCAGCAGACACGGTATGTCCCAGTGTCTTCTTTCTGGCAGTCTACAACTTCCAGGGTCAGAACACCACTCATGTTGGTGAAGCGGTATTTGCTACTTTCCTCAATCTCTTTTCCATTATGGTACCATTTTATTTCAGGTGCTGGCTTGGACTGGACATTTAAAGTGAATCTGGTGGTTTGACCAGAAGGCACACGGTGAGACCTCATCCTTAGTGTTATGCGTGGAGCATGATCAAGACTAAATGGCTGCTGGCTGACAACTTCATATTTCCTCTCTGTTTTTAAAGCAGCTTTCCTTGATTCATATCTGGAGAAGATGTCAAATCTTGCTGTCCTCTCGAATCGGGAAGCAGAGCGCTCACTAGACACAGGACTGGGAGATCGTGGCCGGGTTCGTTCTGGGGTGGGAGATCTTCGTTCTGTTACTTCTGTCTCGGGTTCCACAGTTGCTGGTCGTGTGCGAGGCTTTATTAGTTCCGATACAGGACGCATTAGCTCAATATATGTTGGTGACAGTGAGCGCCGCCTTCTGAGCAAATGTGAGACAGATGGGGACTTGGTGCGGACTTCTTTTATTTCAGTGCCCTCCACAGTTTCTCCACTAACATACACAACTTCTCTCTCTCGTCTAGACACCCGTGTCTTTTCTTCTTGTTCAATACGCTTCATTTCGCTTTTGTATGCAGCAAGTCTTTGTGTGGTAGCAACAGGACGGAGGAGCTCCTCATCTTCCTTATCTTCAAACACTCTCTGCTTCTGCCTTGGAGGTCTGTATACCACCTTGTCATAGCGCTCACGGAGGTCAGCATAGCTTGGACCGGCTTCATATTTTGATGGTATGCGATATGTTGTGTATTTGGAAACTTCCTCCTCTTCCTCCTCACTCTCTTCAAGGGCTACTCTGGCTCTTGGTGAAGGATGACGCAGCGATGATAACTCAAAGCGGACTGGACTGCGACTGGGAGGGGAGGCAGAGAAGCCAAGTTCAAGCTCTTCTTCCAAGCGTAGTCTTTCCTCCTCTGTACGCTTCATTGACAAATAGTCATCAACTGGCAGCAACAGCTCTTCATCAGACAGGTCTCCCAGGGACCTTCTTCTTGGTCTGTAATAAAGTTCATAATCAGGAGATGGTGTCCTAAGTCTTGCAGGTCTCACAACCTCCAGATCATCTTGGGAGATCTTTGGAATGCGCCACTTAGGCTTGTACTGGTCAGTAAATCGTGGCAGAGGCATGACATAGAACTGTTCCCACCTCGAGAGGCGAATACGTTTTGGTCGCTTCTGAACAATTCTCTCCATGGGCTCTGGCATTTCATATTGGTCACGCAGCTTTTTGTACCATTTCATGTCTGAGAGAGGAACAAATTGTTTAATCTCTGGGTCCTCTTCCAGAACAGTTGGTGCATGCACACGTGGCTCTGGGATATCATATGGCATTCTGAGCCTCTTCTCCTCCTCTCGCTTTTTCTTTTCTTCTTTGGAGATTTCGTACTCGCCCTTGACATGTTTTGTGCTTACAGCTGGCTTATACAGAATTGCAGCTTCTCTTAATGCCTCCTGTGCTACAGGAGTGAGGGGCACAGCCTCTACTCCAGCAAGGATTTCAGCCATTCTTAAAGTCTTGTCGATTTGCTTCTTTACATGCTCCTGTCTTTCCTCCTCACTCTTGTACTCCCGTTTTTTATACGTAATGCGTTCCACCTTCAGATAGGCCTGACAGCTACTAGACCCAGCTGAGTTGGTAGCTGTGACTCTGTATGTACCAGAGTCTTCAGGAAGTGTGTCACGAATATGGAGCACATAGTAATCTAAGCCCTCGTGAACAACTTCGACTTGTGGGCCGAATGCTAATTGAGTGCCATCCTTCTCCCATTTCAGGGATGGAACTGGTGTTCCAGAGACCCTCACCTCAAAGCGGACACTCTGCCCTTCTTGACATTCTGCATTTGCAAGCAAGCGTTTGAACATTGGCCTCATTGTGTTATCAATTACAACTGGGTGAGGTACAACAGTCAGCCTTGCCTTGCAGCTGTCTTCACCAAATCTGTTCTTTGCTACAACGGTGTATTCTGCATCATCTTCTGGCTGAAGATTGTGAATGATCAGCTGATACAGACCTTTGTCAGTTTCAAAAGTGTATTTCTTATCATCATCACCTGGTTTGATTCTCTGTCCAGACTTCAGCCAGGTTACGCGAGGTTCTGGATGGACAGTGATGGTCACTCCAAACCGTACATTTTCACCAATGTAGGCAGTGCGATTGAACAAAGGCAGAGTAAACTCTGGTGGCCTTTCAAGAAGCCTGGAAGTATCTACACGGCGCTTCACTTTCTTCACAGTGCGTCCCACGAAGTATTCACGATAATCTCTGACCCCAGAGACAAACAGCTCTGCATAGGAGCTGTCCTCTCCATAGTCATTGACTACTTTGCATCTGTAGGTTCCATCATCAGATCTGTTAATATCTTTTACATATATGGTGGCGACGCCGTCTTGATAGCTAATCTCGTATTTGTCACTGCTCTCAAGTTGTCTCACTCCATAGTACCAGGTCACTTCTGTTGACTGATCATAGTTCTCAATCTTGCACACATATTTGGCATGACCACCTTCTTCAGAAACAGCGTGTAGAACCTGTCCTGAAAGTGGGCCAATTTCTATTGGAGCAACTTTGACTTTGGCCACAGTGACTCCTCTCTGACTTCTAATAGCGCCACCTGAAGCAATACGGGCTGATGAAACAACTACGTTCCACTCCTTTTTAACTAGGGTTTGGTAGTACCGTCGGTGTCTCAAAGTCTTAATGGATTTTGTGCTGATCCTCTCTGTCTTTTGCTTGAGCCATGGATGTTCAAGGGCTTCAGCAGCTGTCATACGAGGCTTGCGCTCCTTCACCAAGAGACGGTCAATGAAGTCAAGTGATTCTAGGCTCACCTCTTTAAATACTTCATCATCAAAACTGTACTCAGCGTTACAAATGTTTTCAATTGTTTGCTGATTGGTCTCAGCAATGAATGGGTTAAGACCGCTGAGCAAAACATAGACAAGAGTACCGACTGACCACATGTCAGTGACAGAGCTGACCATATCGTGTAGATGGATCTCAGGAGCACAGTACTCGGGTGCGGTGAACTGAATTCTCAGGTTATCACCTGGTTTCAGTTGTCGGGCTTGGCCTAACTCAATGATCTTAACGAAACTGCTCTTTCTTGTAGTGTAAACAATATTCTCGGGCCTGATGTCAAAGTGTCCCACACTCTGGCCATGCAAATATTCCAGTCCTTCGCACACTTGCCGAATGTATGTAACAATTTCCCTTTCGTTCAGATCAAAGCCTGTAATGTTCAAGCGTTCAAAGATGTCCACACCCGAAATGAACTCGAATATCATGACCAGCTCCTCAAGGCTATCAAATGACTCGTGGAGATATAGGAAGCTCCTGTGACGAGCAATGTTAAAGGTTGCAATCTCCTTCTTTATCAAAGCCTGATCAGCACCCTTCACTTTGGCAAATTTGGCCATGAAGGTCTTCTTGGAGCTGACTTCAACACAACGATGAACAATGCCAAACTGACCACGGCCCAGTTCTTCAGCGATCATGTACTTGTTGTGTAGTTCTTTGGTGGATGAGTGAGGTGCTTTGCTTGATGGTATTTGCCTTGTCTCATCAACCTCTTCATCGTAATTAAGCATTCTTGTTTTATCTTCCTTTGTGACAACAGGATCAGTTGGTTCAGATGGCTGACTCTGGCCAAATTTGTTTTCTGCAATCACACGGAACTGATAGCTTGTCTTGCCAAACAGATTAATAACTGTGTAGTGTGTGTCACGTGCCTGGGCAACACGGATCCATCTTTCAGCGGTGGTGGCACATTTTTCAATGATGTAGTTAGTAACTTTACTTCCTCCATCATTGGCTGGGGCACTCCAGGTCAGTGTCACAGAATCCCTTGATATGTCACTAGCTTTGATTCCTCTTGGTGGATCAGGTACATCCGCAACATCCAATTCAACAGTTTGCTGGTCAATGCCAAACCTGTTCTTGGCACAGACAATGTAGAAACCAGCATCCTTTCTGTCTACTCCGTTGGGGAAAACAAGTGATGTGAATGATCTTGTAACAATAACTTGGTAGTGACCATTGTTATCAATAAGATCTTGTCCTTTTTGCCAGGTAATTACTGGATCAGGCCGTCCACTGAAAGGAATCTTAATGCTGACCACTTCTCCTCGAAGGGCGTGGACAGCTCCCATACCTTCCAGATGCTTTGGAAGGTGAATCTTGGCAGGAACTATACAAAAAAATAAATAAATAAATAAATAAATAAACAAATAAAGTTAAATGAATCTAAAAAACATCAAAACATAGTATGCAAAATACCACAGGCAGTAAGAGCATTTTTTTCTTACCTTCCACATCCAAGGAGACGGTAGCTGAAATTGATCCTCCTTGGTTAGTGGCCCTGACCTGGTATACAGTAGAGTCCTCTTCAGTAACTGCTGTGATGACAAGTTGGTAGTATCCTCCTTTGAATTCTTGGATTTTGACTTTCTCTCCATCAGGCATTATTTCTTTGCCTTGTTTGAACCATTTCACCACGGGCTTGGGATGTCCCACAATCTTTACCACAAAGGTAGCATTGCTCTTGTACTTCACGTTCAGGTTTCTCAGTTCCTCTTTGAACTGTGGTGCCCGAATAGCTACATCAGACTTTGGAATA
Source organism: Polypterus senegalus (assembly GCF_016835505.1). Lineage (NCBI taxonomy): Eukaryota > Metazoa > Chordata > Cladistia > Polypteriformes > Polypteridae > Polypterus > Polypterus senegalus. Next base: position 125,881 of record NW_024377025.1, on the reverse strand, counting down.
ATGGGTTCAGAGATTTCACTCCAGTCGCTTTCACCTCCAAGGTTCTCACATTTCACACGGAACTCGTATTCCAAGCCTTCAATCAGGCCCTTAACAGTATACACGGTTTCATGGATCTCCTCAGTTGTCACAGCAATCCATTTGTTCTGTTTCTTTTCACGCTTCTCAAGATAGTAGTTTCTAATCTTTGCACCGCCATCGCTGGCAGGAGGTTTCCAGGAAACAACACATGAATCCTTTGTTATTCCAGTTACCACTGGAGTGTGTGGAATTCCAGGTTTCTCTGTATAAAACAGAACAAATGCACATTTACACATGTACTGTATATATCAATGCAGACATCGAAATGAGAAGTAGATGAATACACTGTGCATTTTACATTCTTACTATACTCACCAAACGGACTCTTAATAACAACAATTGAAGGTATCTCCAGAGTTTCGCTGATACCAAACTGGTTTTGTGCAGACACTCTGAAATAGTAGCCTGCATTTTCTGTAAGGTTCACAATTCTGCAAGATGTGCCAGAAATTGCTGAGGAGACAAGGTGCCACTGCTCTCCTTCCTTAGCCTCACGTTTCTCAACAATGTAGTTGGTAATCATGGCGCCACCATCATCACTTGGTGGTTTCCAGCTAATTATAACCGAGTTCTTCAACAGGGCATCGACCACGATTGGTCCTTCTGGGATGCTGGGTTTATCTGGAAAATACATGCATATTAAGTTAACATATCTGCTCAGTCTCAGAGAAGCTGATGTGTATCATTGTTTTCCACATTACCATTTAAAACTATAAATATGTAACTACATGAAAGGCAAGATTCAGCAAGCTAAACAGAAATGTGCATGGACTAGCTGAGGTAGGAATATTTAGGACTAAAGGTTAGGTCACATGAAATCAGCACATGGAGGAATGCTTTGGAATTATGTTTGGCAGAAGCTTCAGTTCTACATCACAAAATATCATGTAGGGCTTTATTGTGTACTTGTTCTATGGATTAACAATGAATCCTTTCTCCAAATTAATGGTGTAATCGATTGCATGCATATTAATCATACCTTGGACTTCAACACTGAGAACTGTATCAACAGTGCCCAAGATGTTGCTGAGCTGCACTTTGTATTTTCCTGTGTGGGCCTTGCGTTGCACATTCCTGATCACAAGATGTGTGTAATGTTCAGTGTTTTCAACTGTAACAGTTTCTGAATCTTTCAAGGGTTTCTTGGCATGGAACCACAAGATAGCAGGTACTGGACGGCCAATGTAAACGACATGCAGACGCAGACTTGTGCCGGCACTTGCATAATATTTCTCCTTCAGTGGGAATCCAGGATGGAACTGAGGTGCAGCCTGAAGGAAGAGTTTTCCACTGCTCTCAATCTCACCCACATCATTGATGGCTCTGCAAGTATACAATCCTTCGTCTTCCTGTTCCTCTGTGATGATGGTCAATGAATGGTTGCGCCCATCAGAGCTCATTTTGTATTTGCGGCTCTGTATGAGTTCTTTGCCGTATCTGTACCATTTAATATCAGGTAGTGGTCTACCGATGATCTGGCAAGTGAGCTGGCCTGCCTCACCCAACTTTGTGGTGACATCCTGCATTTCCTGTCTAATACATGGTGCTTCTCCAGCTGTTGAAAAAATAAGGTCAAAAAACAACAGTTATTAGGTATTGTCTCATAAACAATATTACACAAAAGACTTTTGATAAAAGCCACATACAAGTCAATTTTGTCTTGATGGCAATAGCTGTTCTGCGTGGCCGGCTGACTCCAGTCTCATTTTCTGCAAAGACACGGAATTCATACTCTGTTGCTTCCTGGAGGCCACCCATGGTGAACTGTCGATCCTTTGTACGTTCTTTGTTGCACTTTTTCCAAGCACTGTCGCCAGACTGGCGATACTCAATCCAGTATCCCAGGACCTCTTTGCCTCCGTCACATTCTGGCCTCTCCCAGTGAATAGTGATGCTGTCTTTGGTGACCGAAATCACTTCAATTTCTCCTGGGTGGCTTGGTTTGTCTAGATAAGATAAAATAAATGATGTTAGTTGTGTTTTCTCCTACTTGTTGAAAAGTTCACATAGAACACTAGAAGAAGCTCCGTTGACTTACCAAATGGATCCTTGCAAAGAACAGTTTCAGATGATGGGCCAGGTTCACTTGAGCCAATATCATTTTGGGCAATAACACGGAACTGGTATTCTGCATCAGGAACAAGGCCTGTCACCGTGTACATTGTCGTAGTAATGTGAGTCTTGTTGTGTCTAACCCATTTATCTGTAGAAATCTCTTTGCGGTCAATGAAATAACCGATAACACGTGAACCACCATCATCTTTTGGTCTTGACCATGACAGGCTCACAGAACTCTTGGTTATATCCAAGATCTCTGGTGGATTGCTTGGAGGTTCAGGTGGAGCTATTATGGAAACAGAAACATAAAATCCATTGATTAAAACATTCTCAGTCATCTCAAACAAGCAATACAGGATTTAAACATCCCACTAAACACTTACAAAGTGGTGTTTTGGGAATGACTGATTCTTCTGACTTCAGAGATTTACTGATGCCAAACTGGTTTTCAGCCGAGACTCTAAAGTGATACTCAACATTCTCCTTCAGACCCTTAACAATGTAAGAAGTCTCCTTCACCCGAGAGTCAACAGTGCACCAGGCTGCTTTAGGTACTTCTCGTCTCTCAATGATGTAGCCAAGGATGTCAGAGCCTCCATCGTCAGCTGGTGCTCTCCAGCTCACTCTTACTGAACGAGCCTGAATGTCATCAAATTCCAGTGGACCTTCAGGACTGTCTGGCTGCCCAATTACTTTCACTTTGATGTAGACAGCCTTCTTGCCACACTTATTCTCCAACACCAAATCATAGGTGCCAGTGTCATCTCTGTCACATTCCTTGATGACAAGCTCTGTGATTGTTTCAGATGTTGCAATCATGGCTCTGCTGCTAACATCACGGCCTTCCTTGGTCCACTTGCACACTGGAATTGGCTTGCCCTTAATTGGCACTGATAGCCGGATGACACTACCTTGTCTGACAACAAGGCCTTCCTGGTATTTTGGATCCAGATCGTAGTCAGGATATTCTGAAATTAAAAAGAAAAGAAACAGAATATAGCATTAACTGGAACATACAACACCAAAAAACAAAAACCTGAGCAATGTAGAAGATATGTATGTAGAAGAAGAGCTATACTGGTTAAAATCTTCAGTTGTCCTGTACTGGTGTGGTGAAGTTCCTATTTGCGCAAAAGAGCTGAAATTACCCACTTACTTAGTACTAGGGTGTCGTACTGTGTTAGCCATTATGAATGTAGAGAAACGTCAAGAAAAATGACCCCTTTTATTGGCTAACTAAAAAGATTATAATATGCCAGCTTTCGGGGCAACTCATGCCCCTTCTCCACTTGCTTAGTGAAATTCACATATCACCAAAATCAAAGGTATAACTAAAGTCTGAAGAAAAAGTACTAAGATGGCCCTCTAAGTGTGAGTCATGAGTGACACAGTTTTGAGAAGAGTGTGACAACAGTGATTTGCTAGATTAACTTTGTGCATAAGTGGCACAATATACAATAAGGACATCTTGATAAATTATAATGTTTCATATTTACTTCTCTGAATTCCTAGTGCTATTAGTAAAATAGAAGTCCATGGCTTGTCCATACCTTGCTACCCAGATAACTATAACTGTGGACTATGCTGGTTCAGACAAGTAAGCTCTTAACAATGTAGTATGCCAGTCAGCCAAACTAAATCTTGCTGAGGCTGGGAATGTTTGATGAATAAAGGTAAGTGAAAGGAGTAAGACAGTAAACTCTACAGTATGTGTTTGTGTGTCACAACATTTATCTATCTATCTATCTATCTATCTATCTATCTATCTATCTATCTATCTATCTATCTTTTTACTCATTTCCTACATCCAGGTAACATGAAATTAGTGGGTGTAAACCACATCCGATATCTAAGTCGAGACAATTTTGTTCCAGCACCCTGACGGCAGTCCTCCTTCCTTCAAAACTGGTCAGGCTGACTATATGATGTAGATGTGAATCTCATAAAAGATTTGAAAATGAGCCCTCAAATCTGTACCACAAAACCTCTGATTGGCTGATATGACCCTTTGTTTTTCAGGCAATACAAAGCATTGGTCCAGTGATAAGCACAAGTATATCCTGCGGTATAGTTTTACCATTGTGTACCACAGTGTAAGGGTATACCCCATCCCCAAGATTAAATGTGATCTTGTGTGGAACTTCTGGCTAGCACTTAGAAAAACTTTTCCACTGTGGACATTTATTGAGTTTATGCATTGAGTGTTCACCATCACATTGCACTCATGACATTTTTAGTAAAAACTTGAGAAAATGTTTCCAAGCATTTCATCCAGTCTTAATGCAAGAACATGACTGTGGTGAGGACAGATAATGAGGTTTCCTCTTACCAAGCATTTCTGTAACTTTAACTGTTCCAGGAACATCTGCGGGTTCGCCAGGTCCTCCAGCATTGCATGCCATTATACGGAACCGGTACTCTGCTCCCTGTGGCATATGCGTCAGTGTGTATTCACAGATTTTAGTGGGAGTTGTATTGCACTTGATCCAATCATACTGATCGACCTTCTGCATTTCAATCAGATAGCCGGTGACCTTTGAGCCTCCTTCCTCATCAGGTGGGCTCCAAGCCAATGAAACAGATGTTCTTGTTGAATCCGTGACTCTTGGATTCTGGGGTTTGCCAGGTGGCTCTGTTTTAAAATAAGCAAGAAAATATTGAAATATTTACTCCTACACAGACAATATTTCCCATATAGCATCTAAACTGCAAAGGAAAATAAAGGAATGAAGGCAACTTAAGCTATCGTACCGATGGGATCCATTGCAACTGCTGGCTTGGAAGGTCGGCTGGGTTTGCCTGAGCCTCTTGCATTGATAGCCGTCACTCTGTGTTCATATTCCAGGCCTTCAATAAGACCAGTAGACCTATACCTTGTCATTGTGACAGCGACCTTGTTACAACGCACCCATCTGTCAGCTCTCACTTCCTTGCGTTCAACAATGTATCCTGAAACTGCAGAGCCACCATCTTCCTCTGGAGGATACCAGGTGATTGTCATACCATCACGAGATATATCTAAAACTTCGGGTGTTCCAGGTGGTCCAGGAATATCTGCAGAAGAGACAATGATTTTGATAACATGGAAAATGTACCAGGAATATTTTGCATCAAAATTAATATAATAAAAAAAAGCAATTCAAAAGCAAGTAAAACTTACTGATGGCACTCTTGCATTCTACGATTTCAGACTGCAAGAAAGAGCCAATGCCAAAGCGGTTTGTGGCTGCAACACGGAAGACGTATTCTGTGCCTTCATTTAGTCTGGTGAATTTAAACATTGTCCTTGTCACAGATTCAGACACAGGCAACCATCCTGGACGATGAGCATCGCGCTGCTCCACAACATAGCCACTGATTGCAGCACCACCATCTTTTGAGGGTGAATCCCAGCTGATGCTGACAGATGTGGCATCTATCTCATCGATTCGGATAGGGCCGGTAGGTGCTGCAGGCTTGTCTGTGTCAAATAGAAAAAAAAAGATTTTTAGAACCTTACATAATGGATAAATTCACTGGTAGAAGTGCTTCCTTTGAGTGACTAAGGCTTGCAAATCTCTCTTTGAGCCTATCATTTTTAGATCTTACTGACTTGAAAATAAGCGTCTCCAACGCCACATAAGCTAAACTGAAAAGTGGCATCCATAGTGTATAGCCAAACTGTCAGATTCACTCCAGTCAGCAGCCAGTTATGAGTCTATCATAAATAAATTCCTATTCAGCAAGGAGAAAATCACAGACTCTCAGGGTGAGTTTGAGATGCTGGTAGGTAAAAGAAGCCTGGATATTGCTTGCTTATACAAAGGGTGCCAGTACCTCTTGTTTTTATTTAACTTGTTTAGAGACAATGGTTGCTAAATGGTAGCAACATGCTGGTGCAGTGGATAGGCAAGGTGGTGCCTTTCATCTCTAGGAAACCAAGTTTCCTCCATGCCCTTTTTCAATTCCACATCCCAGAGACACCATGCCTGTTAGTCTAACTGATATCTGCTATCTGTCCAAGATTTATTTGTTACTGCTCAGTCCTCAAAGGTGTGGGATTGACATGTCACCTACCATCTCTATTACTGAATTACAAGATTTGACAATGGATGGAGACACTAACTACATATAGGGTATGACAGGCAGGAAGAGGCCATGATGTTAGCAATTTAACATCCTGCCTTCTGTATTCCCTGCGGAAAGCTCCCCTTCCAACAAGACAATTCACAAAGGGAGACCACACACATCTTATTCTTACCAAGAATGATCACTTTGATGGTTTCTGAAGTAGTTCCAGTTGTGTTCTTGAGTTCCAGCAAATACTCGCCAGTGTCGTCAATGGTGGTCTCCCGAACTGTAAGCTTACATAGTTTGCTAGTTGTCTCCATCTTGACACGGTCTGATTCTCTCATCTTGGAATCTTCAAAGTACCAAGAGGCAGCAGGAGGTGGACGACCGCTTATAGGAATGCTGAGTTCAATCGGTCTTCCACATGGTACACAAACAGTCTTCTGAGGAATGCCAGCCAGGTCAATTTTAGGCATAACTATGGGGAAGAACAAGGGCAATTGTTAAATATATACTGTAATTATACTTAGTCCTAATTTATATATAAGTATATTTAGTCCTAAGTTGTTGTTACAGCCACTAGGTAAACCATTAAATACCTCTTTGTTCTTGCACAGTGACAGCGGTCACAATTTCTCTTGGCTCACTTGCTCCCTTGCTGTTTGTTGCTCTGACTCGGAACAGGTACTGCTCCAACTCATTGAGGGAAATGATGGTGTGCTCCAAGGTTGTGGGCTTGACATTGGCAACCTTCATCCACCTGTCTGTACCAGCCTTGCAGGCTTCAATCACATAGCCAGTAAGCCTGCTTCCTCCATCGTGGAGAGGCTTCTCCCAGGCCAGTGTGACAGTAGATTTGGTTATGTCCACCACTTCCAGCTTCTGTGGCACCATAGGGACTTCAGACACAAGGACAGCATCACCTGTTTCGCATGGCTCACCAATACCATAGATGTTTTCTGGTAAAACGCGGAAGTAGTACATGGTTCCTTCTGTGAGCCCAGTAATTCTGTAGAGGGTCTTGCTGCACTTAGTTGTCACTGTCTTATAAGCTCTCATGGCGGCCTCTCGCCTCTCAATGATATAGTTGTTGACTGGTGCTCCACCATCCACCAGTGGAACCTCCCATGTAATGATGACAGAGTCTTTAGTGACCTCCTTAATCTTTACTGCTCCAGGTGGTCCAGGAGTATCTGAAAGATATTTTCTCAGGATTAATGATACAATTTTCTTCAGTATATTTTTTTACTTTTATATCTTATTTACACTCATTTTATCAATTAATTCTAGTCACTCCACAGCAGTAACACCTTGGAGAAATGTCAACATGATTCCTTTTCCTCCATGCATAGCTATTATATTTTAAGCTGACCTTCCACTTTGCAGAAGATGGATCATTCAATACAACATAAAAGCAGACAAAGAGAGATCTTGGGTGAAGTTAATTCTGCCATGTTACAGCTTGGTTATTCCTGCACTTATCAAAACTCTATGTGATAGAGACTGCTAGCTGTGACCAGCCAAACTTACCATATATTTTAACAAGGATTGTGGCCGCCTTCTTGCCAAAGGAATTCTCAGCTTCAATGGTGTATTTACCAGCGTCATAACGGTTCACTTTATCGACGGTGAGTATTGTATAACTGTCGGTTGTGTCAATGAATCCCCGACTGGCAAGGTCTACACCAGGTTTACTCCAGTTGATGATGGGAGCTGGCCTTCCAGTTACCGAGACCATAAGTCGCAGAGTTACGCCGGCTCTAAGAGTGACTGTCTTCTTCAGATCATCTGCAAGCTCAAGATCTGGAGTTTCTGGAATAAGACAATAAGGCACATATTAAGTACATATGAAAACGCTAATAAAATCAAGCTGTAAACTCAGAGAGGCAAATTCAACATACCGGTTCTCTCCACCGGCTCAATTTCAGCCGATGATTCACTGTATTCTCCAATTCCATTGACATTGACGGCTGCCACTCGGAAACAGTATTTCTTAGCAGTCACAAGAGAAGTGATGGTAAATTCTGTATTTCTCAAGGTGGCTGTGGTGTGAGGTCTATACCACTGCTCAGTACCTTCTTCTTTTGTTTCCAAAACATATCCAATGACATCTGCACCTCCATCATACATAGGTCGAGTCCAAGCTAAGCTGATGCTGTGCTTAGTTGTGTCAACAACTCTTGGAATAGATGGTGCAGCAGGAGTATCTGAGAAAACGCAGACATTTACATCAATGAAACGCTAACTTCTAGACCATTTATTTAAAAAGAGGGACAACAGATGGAGATTACTTACATGTTGGATCCCTGCAGAAAGCATAGAAAGAGGCATCACTGGGCTCGCTGTTGCCTGCGGCATTCATGGCACTGACTCTGAATTGGTATTCACTTCCTTCCAAAAGGTTAGTCACCTTAAATCTGGTGTCATAGATAATGAAATCTCTGTTAACTCTTGTCCAGCGCACACTCTTCTTTTCACGTTTGTCCACCAGGTAGTTGATGATTTCACTGCCGCCATCAGTCTCGGGCTTCAGCCATTCAATAATGACGTGTTCCTTTCCAACACCCACTATTTCAGGGGCTCCTGGAGCTGATGGGATAGCTGTTTAAAAAAATGGAATAAATAGTAAATGTCTACTGACATCTTTCAAAGAATGCGTTGACATTTCTATGAAATAAGTGTGATACGTACTGAATGCGTTTCTGGCAAAAATGGGTTCAGACTCAAGTGGCACACCAGGTCCATACTTGTTGACAGCTCGGATTCTGAAGATGTACTCGTTGTTTTTAATCAGGCGAGTGACCACGCATGACAGTGTCTTGCATTCGGCCTCCATGATGACCCAGTTCAGTCGGCTTGTTTCTCGTCTTTCTACAATGTAGTGAGTAACTGGTGCACCTCCATCCTCTGAAGGTATCCTCCAGGATAAGGTACACTTCTCCTGAGTAACCCGGCTTATGGTGATCTTGTCATCACAAGGCCCAGGTGTATCTGTGGTGAAGAATGTGTTTGGTCAAAGATTAGTCAACACAGGTCATATAAGGACAAGAAAGTTAGAAAGCAGTCACTATGTGTCACTTACCAAGGACTTTAACGCAAACAGAAACCGTTTTCACTCCGCTGGCATTTTTCACAGTGAGGTTGTACCTTCCGCTGTCATTTCTGTCACAGAATTTAATGATGGCCAAAGCCCGCTTGCTAGTGTACTGCAAAGAAATCTTCTCACACAATTCCAACTCTTTGTCTCCCTTGGCCCAATAGACTTTTGGGTCAGGTTTGCCTCCAACTGTAGCATCCAGCACAAGGTCTGATCCAGCTCTGATGGTGACAACCTCTCCCAGAAGTTTGCTGTCTAGTTCGGCTTTGGGAGGTGCTGAAAGAAATAAACAGGAAGGAAATGAGTATCACATCCAATCTTAAGTTAAATAAAAACTTAACCCAATTAAACAGAAGGGGGGCCTTACTATATTCATCTTTGCAAGTAACGGCTCCTGTAGATTCAGATGGGGCACTGATGACGCCAGCACCATTCTTTGCCAGGACACGGAATTCATACACTTCTCCTTCGCCAAGAGCTGTCACTGTGAAGAAGGTGTCTGTGACAGTGGTGTAGTTGCACTTCAACCAGCGACCCTCGCCAGTTTCATTGTAAGGCTTGCGCTCGATAATGTAGCCCACAATCTTGCTTCCTCCATCATTGAATGGAACATTCCATTTCAGAGATACAGTGGAGCGAGATACATCTGTCACCTCCAGTTTGGTTGGGGGGTCTAGAAAAAAACATGAAGCATACCATTGATTAAAATAAGTAGTGGGGAAAAAAACAACCCACTGACAACAGATTTACTCTAACAAGAAAACTTACCAACTGCATTCTGGGCCATGACTGGTCTGGAAGCTTCACTAGGTTTGCTTATTCCAGCAGCATTCATGGCGTAAACTCTGAACTGGTACTCCAAGCCTTCAACCAGAGTTGAGATTCTATAATGGCACTCAAGACATGGGATCTTGTTTTCCTTGACCCACAGGATGGTGTTTCTTTCCTTTTTCTCAATCCAGTAGCCCGTGACTTTGCTGCCACCATCATGGTATGGTTCTTCCCAGCGTATGGCCATAGATGTTGCAGTGACCGATAGTACTTCAGGTCTAGTAGGTGAACTTGGTGGAACTGTAGCAAGAATGAGAGAGAAACAGGCTTATTATACAGGAGTTTGAAACCTGGAAATACAGAGATGTAATGCACAGTCAACAATTCATGAGTAATGGCTCTGTGGGGCTGTGCAAGTCACTTCTTCTTTACAATTTCTTCAGCTACTTCTCCATTGTGAGATGTTACCCTTTCCCCAATCCCTCAGATGAAGCACATGGAAACAGAAAGTGCCATATCAGGAATATACCTAACTGGTTAATGAGTCAACCATGATGTGCTTCCTTGTGGTGGCTCTGGCTGCATCTTTCAAGCAGAATGTTTTCTAGGCAGGGTAAACACACACTTCTTTCTGAGACCATTAAAAGATCTTTTAAGACCCCATATGAGACCATTTTGAGAGTACTGCAAAACTTAATTGACCTAATTTGCTTTTATGCATCTCACAGTAAGTGGACATCCTTGTCAGTTCACTATCAAAATCTGTTTGACATACAGTGCCATGGAATTTTGGCTTTTGCCACATACAGCTGTTGAATTATCATCTTGAGCCAGGGTCTTTGGTCTCTTAGTTCTTTTCTAAATTCTTTAGACTGAAAGGTTGTGATTCTACACCTAGTCACAAATCACCTGTGAACAACCTGAGGGTCAATTAACATACTTTAAGAAGTGGAGTCACTAATTACAGTTAGCTCCTTCAGCCACATCATTCAGAGTGGACTAGATTTATTGATAGCGTATGAGTAAACATTGCATATACTAAAATAAAAATGATCATATTCATACTTACTAAATGGATGCTCAGCCACAATTGGTGTGGATTCAATTGGCTTGCTCACACCAAATCGGTTTTCAGCAGAAACTCGGAATGTGTACTCCATGTATTTCGTGAGATGAGTGACCTTGATCTGCGTACGCTTCACGCTGGAATTCACCAGCTGCCATGCAGTCGTTCCAGACTCACGCTTCTCAACTATGTAGTTGGTTATTTCCGTTCCACCGTCATCTTCAGGTTCTTGCCAATTTAGTACGCATGATTCAGAGGAAATGGATGACACTTCAATTGGGCCAGATGGTGGACCTGGTCGTCCAATAACATTGACAGTAACGGTGAAGGTCTTCACGCCTGTCACATTCTCCAACACAAGGTAATACTTTCCAGAGTCGGCTCGCATGCTGTCCTTCACGATGAGAGTTGTTCTGTCTTTAGTGGTTTTGATGTTCACTCTCTCAGTCTCCTTCAGCCTGATCTCTTCAAGCTTCCAGGTTACTTTAGGAACAGGCCGTCCGCTAATTGGAATATCAATTGTGAATGTGCTTCCAGCTTTGCATGTGATTAGTTGGTTGGTGATTCCACTCAAATCTGCTGTGGGTTCTATCTGTGGTTCTTTGATGATGACAGATGAGAAGGCCTCTCTTGGCTCACTAAAGCCAGCATCATTTCTGGCCTTGACCCGGAATTCATATTCAGTGTTTTCAACTAATCCTTCAATAACCAGGCTCAAAGCTTTAGTCTGACCGACAGACACCCAGTGATCTGCACCTTTTTGTTTAGCTTCAATAACATAGAAATTGATGCGGCTTCCACCATCATGATCTGGTTTCACCCAAGCCAAGGTGGCAGATGTCTTGCTTGTATCGACGATATCTAGTCTCTTTGGTGGGGCAGGCTCCTCAGTGGCGACAATTGGATCCACATTTTCACATGGCTCTCCGGGACCATATTCATTTTCAGCAATGACTCTGAAGAAGTAAGGTACACCTTCTGCCAGGTCACCTACTCTGAGGATCTGGCGAGTGCATTTTCCGCTCACTTCTTGCCAGCTACGACGGCTAGCTTCCCGCTTCTCGACAATGTAGTGGCGGATGCGTGATCCTCCATCATTAACTGGGGCGTCCCACATCAGGGTGATAGAGCCTCTGGTCACATCCTTAAATGTTATGGGGCCACAAGGTCCGGGTGTATCTAGAACTTTCACAGTGAAGGTGATCGACTTGGTGCCACTATTGTTTTCAAGGGCAAGAGTGAACTTTCCAGAGTCATATCTGGTGCAATTCTCAATGGTAAGAGTGCTATATGTTTCTGTTGTCTGGACATCGGTTCTGACTCCGAGCTCAGATCCAGCCTTTGTCCAAGTTGCGACAGGGGCAGGTCTTCCTCGGAAAGCAATGTGCAAGTGGACGGTACCTCCAGCTCTGACAATGTGTGTCTGCTTGAAGCTGGCGTCAATGTCAATTTCAGGTGAAGTGAGTCTGTCCACAGCTTGTACTGGGTTAGACACCTCGCAGGGTTCTCCTTTACCTGCACCATTGACTGCTCTCACTCTGAACTTGTATTCTTCTCCAGCTTCCAGTTCAGTCACAGTGAATTTAGTGTTGATGCATGTTTCTAGGTTTACTTTGTGCCAGTCATCAAGGCTTGCCTTACATTTTTCAATGATGTAGCCAATGATTTCCATTCCACCATCAAAGACAGGCTTGGTCCACTCTAAGCTTACTGATGATTTTGTGGTATCTGTGACTTTGACGACAGTTGGAGCGCTTGGTGTGCTGGTAGGTTCTCTGCACTTGATCAGTCGAGATGTGCTGCTCGCAGGTCCAACACCAGCTCCATTTTCTGCCATGACCTGGAACTCGTATTCATTTCCTTCTGTCAGGCCTGTTACTCTGTATCTTGTCTCTGTGATTGGCCTCTTGCTGGAGACCTTCACCCATCTCAAGCTCTTCTTCTCACGTCTCTCGAGAATGTAATGTTTGATTTCATTTCCACCATCTGTCCTTGGCCGTGTCCATGTGAGTGTGATGCTGTCTCCTGTGACGTGAGTGGCATCAGGTGTGCCAGGAGCATCTGGAACAGCTACAGAGAGAACATGAAACATGATTACTCAGAGTCTAATATGAATCGATTCAAAACATAGAAGGACTAAAGGCACAAAAGTCTGAATGCCAGATTATTGAAAAGTTTGAAACTGAATTGAATGTTATGTCGGACAGAATATTGAGTAAGGTGCCTACAATGATGAACAGTGAGCTCTTCCTGATGTCATTGGCAGATCAGTGAACATTAGTCTCAGGGGACAGTACCATCATGAGATAGAAAGTGTGTATGGGAGATACTTGAACCTTTGCAGCTGACAGATCTCAGGCAATAGACCTAAACTCTAAAAGTCTTGTCAAGCTGAAAAGGAGTGCAATGCATTCTGGGAAATCATAATTGAGAGCATTTTGCTTAGTTATAAAGATTTTCTTTCTTATCAGAAAATAACCTTGCGCTTGTGGTAAAGATTCCGTAACATTTCTGTGTTTTGAGAAACTGAAAAGTGTCATAGTGTGCTCTGCTAACCCGAGATAAAAAAAAAGTAAGCCAGGTGCTCATTTTGGGTGAGAAGATTGTAGAGAGAAGCTGACTTTTATTAGGATTAGGGTTAAGTAGTTTATTCTCAGTTTAGTGGCTGCTTGTTGGTGTTATGAGATGCAGGGTCTCTTGAGATTATGGTGAGTAAAGAGGACAGAGGGATGAAAACGCAAACTGAAAAATCTTATTGAGAACAGTTAAGGGGTCATTACCGAGGATGGAAAAGATTGGGCTGTCAAAGTAGAAATTCTAAATTCAGATCGAAGATCAAAGATAGATAATAAAAAAAACTCACACTCGAGCTTACTTGAATGTGAAGCGAATGATCACTGTTTTTTTTTAAAAAAAGAATCAAAAAAGCATCCACTAAGAGATAGCAATTACAGCGAATGCTGCCATATCTAAAGTGTTTTTTCCATGACGTCAGAAACACAACTGAGCTGTCGTCTAGTCATAATGATTGCAAATCAAGAACAGACTTGAAATCAACAATCCAAAATGTAAATAAAATAATAAAACATAAAAAAATATACGTATACATCACAGTTGGAGTAATGGAGCTTTCAATTTTTGTCAAAGAGTTTAACTCAGTTGTCGTATGGCAAAAAAACAAGCATTGATAAGGAGACTTTCACTATCTGAAAATGGATACTTTCATGGAGCTTGCTATGTGCTGCTCTTTAGTGATTGGCACTTTCCAAGGAGCTCTGTCACCGGCAATAAATAATTTCCTTTTTTATTTTTTGAGTAAGGATAAATCATTTGCAAATAAAATAAAAAATCCATCTGGGACTGAATGACCCCACCCAGGCTGTAGAGTTCTTTGGATCACTTATACTTGCTGCTTATTGCTTTGGATGAAAATAAATATAATTTTTAAGTGAAAGTGTAAAGTCAGCATCTCGTTGCCTGATTGCTACTAGCAAAGCTGAGAAGCTAGAATGTTCATTCCTTGCTTAGCTGTGGCCCAATAAGGACACGAGAGGACATGCTTGTGAAATCCTCTATTTTTGGTAAAACTAGGTTAAAGTTAAGGTTTGGAAGTAAAGACAACCCCAGTCAGCAAGTAGCTGGCCATAGATCTCCCCTAAGTTTGAATATGGTGGTTCAAAATGGACAGTGAGACAGGGAAGAGGTTATAGGTAACGGCTAGGAAGCTGATTATGACATTTCTTCGTATCTTCCATTAAGACAAGAAACTAAGAGGTTAGTTGGTATCTTTTGCTGTTAGGGGCATTTTGCAGGTGATCTGTCAACACGATAAAACAGAATTACACTGAGCCCACTAGAGACTTTATGAAATCCAGTATCATTCTTCTGGCCTGACAGATAGCAGTAGGTGATCCTCAGACGAGACCTTGGTAATGAAATCATAGAGTAAGCAGCCCAAATATCTCATATTAGATTTGTGAACGGGATGCTGTGAGATTATTTTCCATCCCTTGAAGCAAATATGAGGGGGGTATAAAGCCAAATGTTTGGTGGTGTTTAGGAGTTGTTCCCACTACAGCTTAGGTCGGGAGTTCCAACTGGTCAAGGGCTCAATTACACATCAATAATAGGGCTGAGACCGAATGGTGGGTGAGATAAGAATATTACAAAGTGGCAAAATGGATTACCTACCCCTTGAATTATAAGGGAGAAACTGGTGTTTAAGTTGCGTACTGTTTTTCTGTGTGTTTGTACATTGTTTTATATCCTTTTCTAAATTCTTATTGAGAAGAACCTCCAATATCTTTTTAACTAATCAAATTAATTCTTGTCGATATACAGTACTTGAGTTCTAAATAGCTACAAGTTGGAATGACCAAAATGTGGCATTAACAATGTACATTACATGGGTGAATAATTACAGAAAATATTACATTCAAGTAGGGCTTGTGCTAAGCTTGTTCAGTGTCGTATGGTGAATGTGAAAAGTTACTGCCAATTTCTGTATTTCACTTATCTGTGACTTTTGTTTTTGGTTTCATGTGATCCCATTTTTGTGTTTGGTTGTCTGTAAAGAAGAAGTGAGTCCTAAACAATCAAGTGTCATCTGATGTGGAGCTCACTGGCTGACACACTTTAGAAAGCCTCGGTAGAATTCACTCAATCCAACTTACTGTACTGAATCTGGGCAACGATGGGCTCAGAGTCCAAAGGTCTGCCAACACCAAACTTGTTGACGGCCGATATGCGGAACTGGTATTCATTGCCCTTAATCAGCTTAGTGATAGTGTGGGAGCAGGCTTCACAGTTGTCGGTAACAAGGGCCCAGGAGATTCTTGTGGTCTCACGCTTTTCAATCACATAATGTGTAATGGCAGCACAGCCATCATTATCTGGTGCGTCCCAGTACAAAGTGGCTTTTTCTCCAGTGATGTTGCTAAATCTTATTTGTCCTGCAGGTGGTCCAGGAGTGTCTAAAGAGAAGAAAACAAAAATGTTCAGTAGATCAGATAGACAAGAATGAGAAGAATGTAGAGGCAGGGAGCAGGCCTTCACAATAGCACAGGAGACCATAAGCTGTGTGCTGAAGATGGGCCTTCTGACTCATTGAGAAACCAGAAGACAACGATGGATATGCTGGCAAGTCAGAAAATCATTTTAACACTACCGACAGTGTGGAGTAGTTACTAAGGCATCAGCCACTGTGTGAATTCCTGCCTCCACCTTAGCAAGTGACCATGAGCAAAACACTTTGACTCACTTTGGATGGAACATCAACTACTCACAGGTCACACCTGGACAATTTAGTGTCCCCAGTCAACTAAATGCATGCCTTCACACCGTGTGATGAAATCTGCCAAGACGTTCTGCAATGGCAACTGCTCTACCATGGCAGTGCTGTAAGAGTCAGATTGGAAATGCCCTATATGATAGATTGAGTGATGCGCAGGAAGGGGGAAATTAAAAGCTGAAATCTAAAATACGTACCATGAACCCGCACATTAATGTCTACTTTCTTTGTCCCCGAAGAGCTCTTAGCCTCTACAGAGTACACTCCACGGTGGCTACGGTCAGAATCTCTAATGAAGATACTGCTGCTGCCAATAACAGTAGTCACATCAATGGCCATTTTCTTGTCAATTTCTTTTCCATCCTTGAACCATGTCACCTGAGGCACTGGACGACCTGTAACGGAGACCTTCAGACGGATACTTTCTCCAGCTTTGACAGTGAGACCTTCAAAATGTTCTGCTCCAAATTCAATATTTGGTGCCACTGGAAAGATTAAAGAAAACAAGATTAATCTCAAACGGTCCAGTCAATCAGTCTTTATCTAACCCGCTTTGTCCTGAATAGGATTGCGGGGGTCTGCTGGAGCCTATTCCAGCTAGCATAGGACACAAGGCAGGAACAAATCTTGGACAGAGAGCCACAAATGTTCCAGTGTCAATGAAATTAATAGTCACTTGGTCTAATCCAGTGGGAAAATGCTTACCGCTCTCGTCTCTTGTCATGATGTATCCAGATGACTGAGATGGAGGGCTGACCGTGCCCACGGCATTCCTGGCTATAATTCTGAATTCATAACGGTCGCCAGCAGATAAGCCAGTGACTGCGTACTGGCACTCAGAAATATCTGTGAAGTTGCATCTTAGCCAGCGTCCTTTTCCTTGGCGTTTCTCTACACTGTAGGCGACAATCTTGCTGCCTCCATCCCTCAGGGGTGGCTCCCACTTCAGAGTGACAGACTCTCTGGTGACATCAATGTAATCAGGTGTGCCAGGTGGATCTGCGATCAAGATGAGGAATGGTTAGAAAAGAACGGCTAAAAGTGACTATTGATGTCACCAAATCTGCTCCACATACAACTTACCAACAGGTGAAACAGCCAATGTCATTTTGCTTGGCTCGCTGGCAGGGCTGAGGCCGGCAGTGTTTTCTGCATACACTTTGAACTGGTAGTCAAGTCCTTCAATGAGGCCAGTTATTCTGTACTCTCTTGCAGAGATAGGATTGGTGTTTACCTTCTGCCACAAGATGCTGTTTCGTTCTTTCTTCTCAACGTGGAATCCAATGACTTCAGAGCCTCCGTCGTACACTGGGGCATCCCACTGAATGGACATGCCATCAGAGGTGATGTTATACACAACTGGTTTTCCAGGAGGACCTGGAGGACGGAATTGATGTCTGGCCACTATATCAGGTGACAGAAGTCCTGGACTTACTCCATACTTATTCTCAGCTCGAATTCTAAATTGGTACTCTGTTCCTTGGACAAGGTTGGTAACCTTGAATGTTGTCCTAGCCACACTTGAGCAGACCATCTTCCAAGCTGTCTGGGATGTCTCCCGCTTCTCCACTGTGTAGCAGGTAATCTCTCCACCACCATCATCATCTGGAGCATCCCATGAGAGGATAACACTGTCTGCTCTAATTTCATCAAACCGAATTGGTCCCTTTGGCTTGGATGGTGACCCAAGGGTGATCACCACAATGTTGAATGACTTCCTGCAGACGCCGTTATCAAGGACTAAAGTGTATTTTCCACCGTTTTCTTTCTTGACATTTTTGATGTTCAGGGATACTTTATTCTCTGTTTTCTTGAAGCGAACCTGCTCGCTTTCTTTAAGTGGCAGGCTGTCCTTTAGCCACTGCATAGTTGGTCTGGGTTTACCTTTGTATGGCAGCTCTATGTGGACATTGTGTCCAATGCGTACGTTCAGCTGCCCACTTGAAATTTCAGACAAGTCAGCCTCAGGTGGAATGACATAGTCTTTGACAGTAATTGGTCCAACTTGAGTAAAGTCGCTCTGTCCCTTCTCATTCCTTGCACATACTCTAAAGTCCATGACAGAAAGTTCTTTGAGTTTGGTAGCCTCAAACTCGCATGCCTTGCTGGCGCCTGCTGGAGACCACTCCTGCTCATCCTTCAGTTTCTTTTCAATGATATAGTCGGAGATGATGCTGCCACCATCGTAATCAGGCTTGCTCCACTGTAGCACAACAGATGTCTTAGTGGAATCTTTCATGGAGAGATCTTTGATGGGTCCAGGGACTTCAGTGGCCTTAACAGGCTCAGCTGTTTCACATGGCTCACCCAATCCAGTTTCATTTTCAGCCAAGACACGGAAAAAGAAGGGAGTCTTCTCGGAAAGGCCAGATATTTTAAATGTTGTATGAGCACACTTAGTGGTCACGGAGGAGTATGCCCTCTTGGTAGCGTCTCTCTTCTCAATAACATAATTGGTAATTTCAGAACCTCCATTGATAAGTGGAGGCTCCCAAGCCAAAGTGACGTTTCCACGACTTACGTGCTTGACTATCAGCTTCTGACAAGGTCCTGGTGTGTCAAATACCTTAATGTTAACAAATGAAGTTTTGGGCTCGCCCACTCCATTTTCAATGCTGAGGACGTATTTGCCAGAATCATCACGAGTGACTTGTCCAATTGAGAGAAGTGTAGAGGATTCAGTGTTACTGATGTTATATCTTGGATCCTGAGTGATGTTCTTCTCTCCTTTTCTCCAGGTGACATTTGGTGCAGGCCTGCCTTTGAATGGAATCAAGACTTCCACATTTTCTCCTGCTTTAGCTGTGATCTGTGTTCTGAGTGCCACATCAAGGTCAATCTCGCATTCCTCTGTAAAAAAGAACACAGAAGGGATGACATGAGTTTCTGAGGGCTATGCAGTTCTGCACTTAGATATACACACATCCCTCTGAACCATAATGCTTACCAATGATATCTTTAGCCTGTACTGGCTCTGTCATCTCGAGGGGCTCTCCAGTTCCAGCACAGTTCAAAGCTGCTACTCGGAAGAAGTAATTTATACCCGGTTTCAGATGTGAAACAACATACTCTGTGGTTCTGATTTCACCCTTTGAGCTGATCGTGGTCCAGCCCTCTTCACCTTGCTCCCTCTTCTCCACAACATAGCCTGTAATGTTGCTGCCTCCATCATAGACTGGCTTCACCCATTCAAGGGTAATCGATGATTTGGTTGAGTCCACAACCTTCAGTTTTGTAGGCTCTCCTGGTGGATCTGGTAAGAGGAAAGTTGAGAGATGTTAAGGCTCATTATAAGAGTTGACAACTGAGGCACACACACCACAAAGAGAAGAAGGAGAAGCAGCTGATGAAGGGGTTATGCGGGCCTTGTCCAGAAGACCGCTCAGAGGTAAGATAGCTCTTGTTTAACACTCACTGAGTTGCCATTTAATAATTCAAAGAGCACATCGATCAGTATAGATGGTCTTGATACCTAGTGCCTTCTGTCCATTAAACATTTTTTCCTGCATCTTTCAGATCAGGATTCAGCCACTGCCCTTTTGTCCTTTCCTTTAAAAGCTTCTCACCTTTCTTTTAAATCAAACCTTTCCTTGTGAAACAACTCAACATTTTATGCAGGTCTGTTTTTAGAAACCTCTGTTACATGTAGGCAACTGATCAATACAGAGCTACAAAGATGAACACCATCCCATTGAAACTGGCCTACTCTCACTTAAGGGTTGAAACAAATGAGAACAAATGGGTGGTCATCTTACCTATTGGGTCAGCAGCCTTATAGAAATCTGAAGCATCAGAGAATGGACCTTCTCCAGCAGCATTAACAGCACTGACTCGGTACTGATACTCGCTTCCCTCCGTCAGGCCGGATGCTTTCTGTCGAGTGTCACGGATGGTCTCCTTAATGACCTTAAACCATCTCAGACTCTTCTTTTCACGTTTCTCCAGGTAGTATCCATTAATATCACTGCCACCATCCACAGAAGGCCGGTTCCATACCACTGTCATTGTTGATTTGGTAATCATTGTGACCTCAGGGACACTAGGTTGACCCGGTGTTACTGAAAGAATAAATCATAGTGTAAGCCGAAATGACCGTTTGTGCAGCCGACAATAAACACACATTACAATGTGACACCTACCAAAGGCATTCTTGGCAATAACTGGTTCAGATTCCAGAGGGTCACCTACTCCATATTTGTTTACACCTCTGACACGGAAGATGTATTCATTTCCTTTCACAAGCTTCTGTACAGAAACGAGGCATTCCTGCTGCTTATCTGAAATCAGAGACCACACGACTCGACTTGTCTCCCGCTTCTCCACGATGTAGTGGGTGACAGACGCACCGCCTTCATCAGCTGGAGGTTCCCACATGAATGTGATCTTCTCAGCAGTCACAGTCTTCATTTGTATTATTCCAGCAGGGGGACCGGGCTTATCTGTTGAAAATAAAAATACAAATTAATTAAGATTTGAAAATTTTAGGAGAATGTGATTTACTGGAAAGACCAAACAAGAAAATGATTATAAATTTAACAACATTGTGGGTATGGATGTCATAACGGGGAGAGAGTCCACTTACAATCTGTACTCTTGTTAGTAATCAGTGTGTGCTGTGTTAAACTTGAGGTTTAGTGTTAGAAGCAGGATTTCCGGTCCTGTTACTGCATACTTGCTGAAAATAAGCTGAGGTTCGACCCTTTGGAACCACCTCAATTTTTGCAACAGGCCATCAAAAACATGAAAACGTACCCAAAATCTGAACTCGGATGGTAGCTGATGCAGAGCCCATGGAATTCTTGAGTCTGATTTCATAGTTTCCACTATTGAGACGAGTGGCATCCTTGATGAGAATGGATGACGCGTCTGTTGTACTTTCAATGGACACCTGTGCACTGGTCTCCAGCTCCTTTCCGTTCCTGTACCACTCAATTGTTGGCAGAGGCTTGGCAATGATGCCCACCTTGATCTTTACTGCTGTGCCAGCTTTGTATTTGACCACATCTAGGTACTCAGGAGGCAAGTCAATCTCTGGAGCACCTGAAACAAACATTCAGTAGCTACATTACAAAGCATTCATCGTGAGGTTATAAATAAGACAACTGATCATAAATATCAATAGTCATTGAGTTTTCAAGGGAACCATGAAACTTAACAGTAATTTTAAAAAGTGTAAAGTACATTAAAGATAGTCAGTTAAGGATATTTAACTGAAATATCATTGGTAGACACTGCCTAGTGGTTTTGGAGTTTACCAAAAGTTTTCAAACGTTTAAAATGCAGCTAGGCTGGTGTAAACTGTAGGACTCCAGGAGGGAGGCCATCCTCAAGCTTAGAAAGATACAGAGATTAATAGGAGACTGAGATGAAAATAGATTCTCAAGGTGAGAACACTCAAGTTAAACAAACAAGTGTGCAAAAGCTGAACTCACCATACGTGTCCACACATGTGACAGGGCCAACAATTAATGAGGGATTGCTCACAGAGCCAATGGCATTCTTGGCAAACACTCTGAACTCATATTTGCTGTCATGAGTCAAGCCGGTGGTGGTGAAGTTAGTTTCAATGACGTTGGTAAAGCTGGCCTTTGTCCATCTGCCATTGGGCACATCTCGCTTCTCCACAATGTATCCTGTGATCTTGCTACCTCCATCATAGGCAGGCTTCTGCCATGCAAGGCCAATGGAGTTCTTTGTAATGTCAACCACACGTACGTTTGTGGGTGGTTCTGAAAAAGAAATAGCGATTTAGAGGAAAATTCCTTTTAAAACGATCTCTACACAAGAAAAAGTGTTGCTTAAACTTGCATGAGTTGGGTTTCAAAAATAGTTAGATAGATAAATACAATTACAAATCCAGCAACAAGATAAAGACTCACCACAGGCATCGATTGCCAGCACTGGCTCAGAAGCATGGCTGACTTTGCCAACACCAGCAGCATTTTCAGCCGTCACTCTGAACTCATAGATGAGGCCTGCGCTGATATTGGTGACTTTGAAGTGCGTTGTGCGGATGATCGTCTTGCTGACTTTCTGCCACAGAATGCTGTTTCTGTCTTTCATCTCCAGGTGATAGCCGATGACAGCGTTGCCACCGTCAGACACAGGCTCATGCCAGTTGACTGTGATCTGTTCCCTTGTGACACTTGTGACCCAAGGAGTGGATGGTGGTCCAGGGATGGCTGAAAATAAAGTATACGTTTGTATTATACAGTGTCTGAGGGGCACAATTTGCTACAAGCTTTGTTGGACACTAAGTGAGAACGCTCAGACATCTGTTTTGCTCACAAATGATTATGAAAGTAAAGGTCCTGGTCTTGCATTGTTGCCTACCCTTTGGCTAACGTGTATCACCTGAGCTGTTTCGCTTGCCATTGCAACCTGCTATCATTTCATCTCCGGTAATTAAACACCCATGTGCTGTGAAGATGGTAATAAGGTAGAAAAAAGGAAGCATTTAAGCAGAAAGTCCAGTAGTAAGGAATCACCACCAGTATCCAGTGTGAGTAACAAAGGGCCAATAGCTGCTACCATGGAGACCTTATTGTGGGAGCTATGGGACTGGACGGGTTAGCCTGGCATGAAGCCCTTTTCCTCTCCTTCAGTCATCCGAGGTTAATCCTGAACACAACGTAGCAGAGGTGGCGAAAGGGCAACACCAAGGGGTTAAAGAACTACCAGGGTGTAGTATTCATGGATGTTGTCAGATAATCCCGAAACCAGGAAGACGTTTAACAGACTGTGCTACACTAGATGAAGATAAGATTTTTTAAACATGTCCACAATACTACATTTTGTTCAGAAATCCCCATTTTCACCTTTTGTCCGCTATCACACATGTGCGAATAGGAGGCAGCTAAAGTAATTGTAATTCTACACCAGACCAAGGGGTGGCGAGGTGCGCTGACAGTCTCTCTCAGTTCCTCTCGGGAAATCACACTAGGTTCCGGTGCTTGCAATGATATCACTTCCGGCCCCGGGGGCTTCTGAAGATGTCACTTCTGGTCCCGGCGCTTTTGATGATGTCACTTCCGATTCCCGAAGATGTCACTTTCTGTTCCGACATCAATGACGTCACTTCTTTCACCGGCCTTTAAAGCCGCCATCTTACCTCCTCATATTCACTTCTGTTTTGGACTCAGTATTGTGAACAACTCTTAAAACTTTAACCTTTTGCAGCCAGGGCATACAGTATTATATGGGTGGCTGCCCCAAACCTTTACGGTGTCTGTTGGTCGTTTTTCTGACACCGCCTACTCTGGCGTTTTGAACACCCATGTGTTCTTCATGTGTAAATGCAAGCTACAAATGAAGGTCAAGCATAGAGAACCTGTCCTCTTCCTGATTCCACCAACACGCTTGCTGTAGGCCAATGGCTGTTATACAGTATGTGCTTTCAGTCATTTTAGAGTGGACAGTGATGCTTTTGTTAAGGATGTGAAAACGCTTTGGTGGACAGAGATCATTTTTGCTTAAAAGCACCATTTTTAAATGAAAACGTAGTAAGTAATGTGGACATAGCCTCAGTTACATGGAGGAAGAACAGTTAGTGACTGGAGGGATTGTGTTTTTGTGTGCGTTTGTACGACAAGTCGGTAAGAAGGGAGGTTGTCCCGTCTACTAGTTGGATAAACTCGTCTGCATCACCTCTTCTGAGAAATTCATAAAGACAAACAAAACTGGTGTCTGCACACCGTATCCACTTGAAGTACCCTGCTGAGTTGGCACTGCATGTGGTACAGTATGACTGGAGCTCCTTGGATTCCTCGTTATGAAGGTAATGTAGCCATTTTTACTTTGTTGTCATGCTGACTAAAGTGCAGCTTCATAACTCACCATGTAAAACCATTTGCAATGGCCTGGCTGAACAGAACTCCTCTACATGGCAGGCCCCTGTTGATGGGGAATCCGACATTGAGCTAAATTGAACATGTTATGGAACTGGAGGAACGGTGTTAAGTTGGCAAATTCATTAGACAACTGTGTATCCACTGTCAGCTAATGAGAAAGTATGATTGTTAGCCTCTGACCTATGTTGTAAAACTGCTTTGTTGAATTTTATATAAAGCGCTGTGTGAGTGATACACACGAGTAAATGTTTAGTTAGAAGTTTTCCAAGAAGATGAAGCCACTTACTGTAAGGGAGCTTGACTGTGACACAGGCAGAGTCAATGTGGTCACTGATGCCAAAGCGATTCTCAGCTTTAATGCGGAACTGGTACTCCTCTCCTGTTGTCAGCTTCATCACCTTGACAATGCTTCTTGCAACAGTGGCAGAGACCTCTGACCAGGCTGCTGTGCTCGTTTCACGTTTCAGGACTATGTAGTTTGTTACTTGACTGCCACCATCATAGACTGGGGGCTGCCACCTCAGGGTGACACTGTCTTCAGTCACATCACTGATCTCCACTGGACCCACTGGAGGGCCGGGCCTGTCCAGGACGACAATGTTCACAAACGACTTAGTGGTTCCGCTGGAGTTGGAGGCGGTAATGTCGTATCGTCCCGCGTCGGCAGCCACGCTCTCCTTCAGGTTGATGATGAGGCTGTCGGCTGTGGTCTCGGTGTTGAACCTCATTGTGGACTTCACTGGCACGTTGTCTTTGGAGAGGGTGATCTTTGGCAAAGGCTTGCCAGAGAGTGGAATTTCAAATTTAAGATTGGATCCTGCTCTCACATATACCGTATTGTGAGGGAAGTTCTTCATGTCAATTTCAGGTGATTCTAGAAAAAAGAAGACATGAATAATATTAAAAATGAAGTGAAGTGAGACAACACTGTTTTTTAAAAACAGAAAGCATAAGAAGTTGAGGAAATAAGCAGGACACAGTGACTACTTAGGATTTATTAAATACTCAAATATACCGAAAACAAACATCAATAAAATAGTCTTGTGTTTAATATTCAAAATGAACAGTAACAATGAATAAATATAGAATTTTCAAAAAAAATATGCATAGAAAAATGAAAACTAATTTTTTGGGGGTACTGTAATTCTATGTTTTAGAAGATTCAGGTCCACAGTGTTGTTTGTTATAAAGTGTGTTGAGATCTTGTTCCTGCACATACTGTGGTTGCTTTAAGGCCCTGTCACATTTCATGACTCCTCCAGCGATTTTCACTCGTAGCCTTCATTTAGATAATCTTAACGAGTCAGCGGCAATTGTTGTTGTGCTGCCGGGAAGGTAGTCCCTTATGTGACATATTGTAGCTAGCGACTCACTTCAACTAATCCACAACTCTCCCCTCTCCCCTTTGTCTTTAGTCACTGTGTTGGGCTCTGGGACAATCAGTGAATGAAACAGAGAGAATGCAGCGATGAGGAATAAGGAACGAGTGTGTTTTGTGCCTCACGAACAAAACAGAAGTTTGTCTGTCTGATATCTCGTGTTTTAAATACTACGACAGAATGGAAAAAATGAAAAAAGGGCAGCTGCAGCTGAACTCACCATGCCTCGTGTGGAAGAAATCCCCCGAGGAAGACAGGAATAGTTAAATAGTCAATATGACATGGATTCTATGTTGCAAGGCAGAAGAGCAAAGCTCCATTTTTCGATTGGCTTTTTATAATTTATCCTTCTTCACCCCCTCCCTTGTTTATTAAAAAAAAAACATAATATCGTTTACTTACGCATTTTATTTTATTACGCTAATGGGCCATCTGTTCTTATTTTTTTTACTTGTCAGATATACCCTAAAGAAGGAAAGGCCATCTTTCCTGTGTCAAATAGACGAGGCGTTTCTAAAGAAACTGGAAATTGTCCTGGGTCAGCTTACTGCACCCTGTCTTATGAGAGACGCACACCTGCCGTTACAGCAAAACGGCTTTGCCAGCTATTAACCCCAAGTCGCTTGCAAGCAGTTCATTTTTCTTTGTCACTGCTACCGAGACCACCCCCTGGCAATGTGTTAAGTGTGGCATGAGGCCTCAGGAGCAGTTCATTGAAATTCATCTGATGATATTCAGGTATTTCTTTTTTATTTAGATTTAGATGTGTTGGTTATCAATATTCTTCTGCAGTTTTTCTTGTTACTTCTCTGCTTTGTTTTGTTATTTAAGTGTTTATAACATTAATCTGTTTTAGTTACATATGGTTTGATTTTTCAGTACAAGCCACTGTTTTCATGGTTCTCCCACTTGTGGGGCATTTTTGAGATTTCTGAACTTTTAAACCAGCTTAGGGCCTAGTCATGCCAAAGTCTGCTTTTTCAAAGTAGGAGACTAACTGGATTAGGGTGAGGCTGATGTGGACAGGCCAGTGTGGATTCTGGCCTGCTTGTTTTGAAGATTTGAGATTCCAGTCGCAACAGCATGTGGATTTGACACTAGAGCTATTCCTGCTGTAGTACTTGGCTGTACCACAGAACCATCCCTTCAGCGTGGGAGCAGACCTGTGGTTTCCATTATTTTACCACAATTATAGTCACCATCATGCGTCAAGCCCTTGCTTATGAAACTCTGGGATTCTTTTCATCCCATTACGGTTTCTGCTTTTAGAATTCTAGAACCAATTGTTATACAGTATGTTGCCAGTGTCAAGTCCTAAGACCTTCATATTCTTGAACCTTATTCTGGGGCAGAAATAAATCATTTCTCTATAAATATTTGGGTCATGTTGATTTATGACTTTAATTTCTGTGAATCTTGTTGGCTGATATCTGCTCCAATTTAGCTTACAGCTGCCCTTAAATCTCAGCTGCCCTGATTCTACCTCTGTATCAACATCTGCTTAGTTAGATCAAAACATTCCAAACATCTTGGATTGGGTAATGGAAGAAAGAAAAACAACAAATAAACATAGAGATGAAACATAAGAACTTACCTAGTTGATCTTTAACCATCACAGGGAGGACCATCTCTTTAGGATCACTCATTCCTGCCTGATTTTCTGCGCTCACGCGGAAGAAATATTCAGTATTCTCCTTCAGGCCATGGATGACATAATGAGTTGTTTTCACAACAGCACACTTAACCCACTTCTGCTGGCCCTTCTCCAGCGCTTCAACCACATAGCCAACAACTCTACTTCCACCATCATGCTCTGGTTTCAGCCATGACAGAGAAACACTTTCCTTGGTAACTTCGGTCACTCCAAGCTTCTCAGGAGGACTTGGTTTCTCTGTTATGAGACACAATTACAAGACAAAAAAAAAACCCAGTTAGAACAAGACAAAAGTTTGAATATCCTGCAGTCAAAATGGGCCAGATAATGGAATGGAACGGAAAGCATACCTGTGATCTTAACTCCTTCCTTGCCCTCAGCAGGTAGCCCAATTCCAAATTCATTCTCTCCAGTAACTCTGAAGTAATAAACGGCTCCTTCTTGAAGGTTTGGAACTTTGAAGGTCAAGCGGTGGCAGTTATTGGTGACGGACACCCAAGCCTTCTTGCTGGCTTCACGTTTTTCTATGTGGTAGTTCTTTACCGGAGCACCTCCTTCATTTTCTGGGACATCCCAGGAGAGCAGTGCAGATTCCTTGGTGACTTCTTTCACACAAATGTTACAAGGAGGACCGGGAGAATCGAGGACTTTGACAACTAGTGTCAATGTTGCTGTTCCAACTGCATTCTGTAGGGTTACTGTGTACTTGCCAGAATCCCAACGGGTTGCCTTCTCCACTGTCAGAGACGTGCAGGTGTCTCTGGTGTCAATGCTTGCCCTGAGTCTCAGGTCTACATCTTCTTTGCTCCACATTACATTAGGCACGGGTTTTCCTCTGAATGGTACTGTGAAAGTGAAGGAGCCACCTGCCTTCACGATTAGCGTCTTTCGCAGCTCATTGTCGATATCAAAGACTGGTTCCTCTTCCCTTTCCTTGGCAATCTGAGGTTCAGAACTGGCACTTGGTTCACTGGGACCAACCTTATTGATGGATTTCACTCTGAACACATATTCCGCTCCAGAAGTAAGGCCAACCACAGTAAACTCTGTTCCTCTAAGGTTCTGGATGGCAGTCAACCAGTCTTCATCTTCTGTTTTCTTGTACTCAACACAATATCCAGTGACAGGTGAGCCTCCATCAAACAAAGGCTTTGTCCAGCCAACAGTGATGGTGGTCTTGGTGGAATCAACGATCTTGGGCTTGGAAGGAGGTGATGGTAAGAAGATTGGATCCACTGCTTTAATCAGTGGAGATGATTCACTGGGAGCACTCAGGCCAGCTGCATTTTCAGCATAAACCCGGAATTCATATTCACATCCTTCTCTGAGGTTGGATGCTTTCACTCTGAGGTCATATACTGGCTTTTTGTTGACACGCACCCATCTCAGGCCAGTCTTTTCTCTTCTTTCGATTACATACCCACAGATTTCACTGCCACCATCACTGGCAGGTCTTGCCCAGCAGAGTGTGATAGCTTCACTGGTTATGCTTGTAATCTCCAGGTTCGTCGGTGCATTTGGAACAGTGAAAGGATCAAGAGCCTTGACTGCATGGCTTTCAAGTGGCTCACCAGTACCATACTTATTAATGCCCATCACTCGGAAAATGTATTCATTGCCTTTCAACAGTTTAGTAGCTTTGCATGAAGTTGTCTTCACATCAGCATCCACCACGGTCCAGGCAAGTCGACTTGTTTCACGCTTTTCTACAACATAGTGATCGATTTCAGCACCTCCATTTTCCTGTGGTGGTCCCCAAGACAGATTGCATTTCTCAGCTGTAAGGCCAGCCACCTCTAGTGGGCCTGCGGGAGGACCTGGTCTGTCAAGTACTTTGCAGTTTACAGCCAGTGATCTCGTACCTGCCACATTCTGCAATGTCAAGACATACTGTCCTGAGTCCCTGCGGATGCAGTCTTTCACTGTAAGCACCGTGCTGGTGTCTGTGGAAACAATCTCCACTCTTGCCTTTTCTTCTATCTCCTTGCCATCCTTTGACCATGAAACAACAGGGTGAGGTCGTCCAGCAATGTCAGCATTGATCTTTAGGATGTCACCAGCCTTCACGACCACAACATCTCTGAATTTGACATCCATCATGATGCGGGGCGCATCCACATCATCCTTTACTGTGATTGGACCAGTGCATTCAGATGGCTCACTGATAAGACCAGCAGCGTTCCTGGCGAAAACACGGAAATCATAACGCTGATCTTCTGTGAGGCCAGTCACATCAAAGTAATTCTCTTGAATATTCGTGAAGTTGCACTTCAGCCAGCGACCATCTGGCAGCTCCTTACGCTCAATGATGTATCCTGTGATCTTCGCACCACCATCGTATTCTGGCTTAGACCAGGAGAGAGAGACACATGTTCGGGTGATGTTTGTTACCTCAGGTTGACCAGGTGGATCACATGGATCCCTTGCAGCCACGGGCTCACAAGCTTTGCTGCATTTTCCTACACCAACAATATTCTCAGCATAAACACGGTACTCATACAAAAGACCTTCTTCGATTCCAGACACTTTCATCTTTGTGTCAGTGATCATGGTTCTGTTCATCTTGGTCCAGAGGATGCTGCTTCTTTCTTTACGCTCAAGATGATAGCCAATTACTGGGCTGCCTCCATCATTTACTGGTTCATTCCATTCTACGACCATAAAGGCTTTGGTTGCATGCGTGACACGAGGTGTGGCAGGAGGACCAGGTTGCTTATATGGATATTGTGCAACAATCGCTGATGATTCTCGGCAGTGGCTCTTGCCGTAACGGTTTTCAGCACACACACGGAACTGATATTCAGAGCCTGTAGTCAATCGGGAGACCTTAATGGATGTCCTGGCAACTGTAGCAGATACAATCTGCCATGCTGTTGTGGTAGTATCCCTCTTTTCAACGATGTAGTTGTTGATATGGCAGCCTCCATCATACTCTGGAGGTTCCCAGGAGATTGATATGCTGTCAGAGCTGACCTCATCTACTTTGATTGGTCCTGGTACACCAGGCTTATCCAGTACAATTACTCCAATTTCAGCAGACTTGGTGCCAGCCACATTTGTCAAAATTAGCTCATATTTTCCAACATCTTCTCGGGTGGCTTCCTTGATTAAAACGAGTGTTGAATTCTTAGATGTCGTGACATTCACTCTTGTGGTCTGTTTGAGGGGTTGGCCATCTTTCTTCCACTCCACTGCTGGCAGAGGTCTGCCTCTGAAAGGTACGTCAATCTTAAGGTCATCACCTGCTTTTACGCTGAATGTGTTGAAAAGCAGTTCCATGCTGGGTTCGATTTCAATGTCCTTGGCAATTACTGGGACTCCTAGCTGCTTAGGATCGCTCTTTCCTTTCTCGTTTACGGCCAGAATTCTAAATGAATACTCTTCTCCGGCAGAAAGGCCTGACACTGTGGCTTCAAGTGTCTTCACTTGGGCACACATTGTCCACTTATCACTGCCTTTAGTTTGCATTTCAACAACATAGCTTGAGATTTTACTGCCACCATCGTGATCTGGTTTCTCCCAGGAAAGGGTGACACTCTTGCGTGTTACATCCACTAGGGTGACCTTGCCAGGTGGCAAAGGAGCTTCTGATGCTTTAACTGGTTCTTGTGTTTCGGCTGGCAAACCTACTCCAAACTCATTGACTGCAAGCACACGGAAGTAGTATATGCCTCCCTCCTGGAGCTGATCGACTTTGAATGTGTTCTTTGTGCAGTTGTTGGTAACGGTTGTGTATGCCTTGCGTGTGGTTTCACGCTTTTCAACAATGTAGTTGGTAATCTTTGCTCCTCCATCCAGGAGTGGAGGTTCCCAAGTCAGTGTAACAGCGTCTTTCCTTATTTCCTTAATGGAGAAATTAATTGGAGCGCTTGGAGAGTCCAGCACTCTGACGTTGACAAATGCAGACTTACTTCCACTGTTATTCTCGAGTTTCAAGATGTATTTGCCGCTGTCGAACCTGTTCACGTTGTCAATTACAAGCATAGTGTATGAGCTTGTCACTTCAATCTGAGCACGCTCAGAAATGCTACCATCTTCTTTTTCCCATTTCACCTCAGGTTCGGGTCGGCCCTTGATGGTGACAAACAGACGTAGAGTTGCACTGGCACGCACAGACACTACTTTGCGAAGGTCAGCATCTAATTCTATCTCAGGAGCTTCAAGCTTCTCTGCCACAAGTACTGATCCGGCAATGTCAGCGGGCTCACCAACTCCTTCAATATTAATGGCACAGATGCGGAAGTTGTATTCGGTGTTCTCCTTTAGCTTGGTGACACAGAAATGTGTGGCCTGCACACCCATTGGAGGAGTGCATGTGGTCCATTCATCTGCACTGGCTTCCTTCATTTCCACAACGTATCCTTTCACCTGGGCTCCTCCGTCATAGATGGGCTTGCTCCAGGCCAGGGACACAGATGTGCTAGAGGTATCTGTGACTTTGGGATTGTTTGGTGGGCCAGGTGGATATGTGGCATCACAGGCTCTGTAGAACACGGATGGTTCACTTGGCTGGCCAACACCAGCGGCATTTTCAGCTGACGCACGGAATTCGAAAAAGTGTCCTTCAGTAAGGCCGGTTACTCTGAATCTCAGATCGGTCAACCTCTTTTTGTTGCACTTTGTCCATCTGATTCCATCCTTATCACGCTTTTCTAAGATGTATCCCTCTATTTCAGCACCACCATTGTCATCTGGACGGTTCCATGTTACCACCATAGAGTCTTTTGTGATGGCAGTCACCTCAGGAACTGAAGGTGGTCCTGGTGGCTTGAAAGGATTACGTGCAAGAACTGGCTCAGATTCCAGTGGCTCACCAATGCCATACTTATTCACTGCCATGACTCTAAATATATATTCATTACCAGTAAGGAGCTTGGTCACTTTATGGCTGATTGCTTGGACATTATTAGCCACCTGTGTCCAAGACAACCTGCTCGTCTCCCTCTTCTCAATGATGTAATGAGAGATGCTAGCACCGCCATCATGTGAGGGGGGGCTCCAAGCCAAATAGCATTTCTCAGCAGTGACTCCAGTGACTTTGAGGGGTCCGTCAGGAGGACCAGGCCTGTCCAGCACTTTAACTGTTATAGGTACTGTTTTTGTCCCACCGACGTTGCTGAGGTTAAGTACGTACTGGCCACCATCAACCCGAATGCAGTCTTTGACCAGGAGACTTGTCCTCTGGACTGTTGATTTCACTTCCATTCTGGCAACAGTTTGGTCAATCTCTTTGCCATCCTTGACCCATGTGATGTCGGGAATAGGCTTGCCATGAATATCAGCTTCCAGAACAAAGGTATCCCCTGCATTTACGACAATGACATCTTTATATTTGGGATCCATTGAAACTCTTGGGGCCTCAATCTCATCCCGTGCAGTAATTGGTCCGGTGCTTTCAGAGGGTTCACTGAAAATACCAGCTGCATTTCTTGCGATCACTCTAAATTCGTATCTTTGGTCTTCCACTAAGCCAGTAATGGTAAATTCAGTGTCGATCACATTGGTAAAACTGGCTTTCATCCAGCGACCTTCAGGCAGCTCTTTCTTCTCCACAATGTAGCCTGTGACCTTGCTGCCACCATCATACTGAGGCTTGGTCCACTGAAGTGTAACGTAGTTCCTAGTGATGACAATCGCTTCTGGACAGCCTGGTGGATCACATGGGTCTCTAGCGACAAAGCATTCTGAAACTTTGCTGGCTTTGCCAATTCCCACGATATTTTCAGCGTATACTCTGTATTCATATTCAATGCCTTCTTCAAGATTATTGGCTTTAAAGCGAGTGTCCTGAATGAGTGTCTTGTTCAGCTTTGTCCACAAGATGCTGTTTCTTTCTTTCCTTTCCAGGTGGTAGCCCAGAACGGCACTGCCACCATCATTCACTGGCTCATTCCATTCAATTACCATGTGGTCTTTTGAAGCAAATGACACAAATGGAGTGCCAGGTGGACCGGGCTCCTTGTATGGATACTGAACCACAACCAATTGGGAATCCAGAGATGAGC
This sequence comes from Polypterus senegalus, assembly GCF_016835505.1. Lineage (NCBI taxonomy): Eukaryota > Metazoa > Chordata > Cladistia > Polypteriformes > Polypteridae > Polypterus > Polypterus senegalus. Next base: position 92,580 of record NW_024377025.1, on the reverse strand, counting down.
TCTTGCCATATCGATTTTCAGCAAATACCCTGAATTGATATTCAGAGCCCGTCTTCAGTTTACCTACTTTAATAGTTGTCCTAGCAATGGTAGCTGACACAATCTGCCAGGCGGTTGTGGTTGTGTCCCGCTTCTCCACAATGTAGTTATTGATCTGGCAGCCTCCTGTATACTGTGGTGGTTCCCAGGAAATGATGACATAGTTGGAACTTACTTCATCAATGCGGATTGGGCCGGTGGGAGGACCTGGCTTATCGAGAATAACGATGCCAATTTCTTCTGTTACTGAGCCTGCGCTGTTTGTCGCAGTGACAGCATACTTGCCAAAGTCATCACGATGGCTCTCTTTGATATGGAGGATTGTGGACGTGGGTGTAGTCTCCACGTTTAGTCTTGTGGTTTGCTTGAGTGCTTGCCCATCCTTTGTCCAAGAAACAGTAGGCCTTGGGCGACCAATCACTGGTATTTCCACCTTGAGGTCTTCTCCAGCCTGTACGTTGTATGTGTTGAACATGAGCTTGAAACTGGGCTCAATTGTTAGATCTTTAGCGATGACTGGTACCGCCAGTGGTCTTGGGTCACTCTTTCCTTTCTCATTGTAGGCAATGATTCTGAAGTTGTATTCATGCCCAGAGCTTAAACCGGTGATAACAGCATCACATGTTTTGGTCTGAGTCACAACTGCCCATTTGTCAGACCCTTTAGGTAACATTTCTACCAAGTATCCCATAAGTCTGCTGCCTCCATCGTGGTCTGGTTTCTCCCATATGAGAGAAGCACTTGTCTGAGTAACATCTATGAGTGTAACTTTTCCTGGTGGAAGTGGCGCCTCTGATGCCTTTATTGAATCAATGGTCTCAATAGGTAAGCCAATTCCAAACTCATTCTCGGCCATTACCCTGAAGTAATAGATTGCTCCCTCAGTGAGATTTTCAACTTTAAAGCTGGTCTTGTTACATTTGGAAGTGACGTTGGCATAGGCCTTCCTGGTTGATTCGCGCTTGTCAATTACATAATTCTTGATCTTACTGCCGCCATCAATCAATGGGGGATCCCAAACCAAAGTTGCCGAATCCTTCTTCACGTCCTTCACGGTGAGGTTCAGGGGAGCTCCAGGCGTATCCAGGACTTTTACGATGACAAATGCTGATTTGATGCCACTGCTGTTTTCTAGCTTCAGAGTGTATTTTCCAGCATCATTTCGATCACAGCTATCTATGGAGAGCTGAGTGAAGCTGAGGCCCTTTTCAATTTGTGCTTTCTCTGGCAGATCACCTTCATCCTTGGACCAGCTGATTTCAGGGGCTGGTCTTCCTTTGAAAGGTATGCTTATCTTCACAGATCCTCCAGCACGTACCACAATTCCTTTCCTCAAATCAGAATCAAGGTCAATTTCAGGTGCGTCAAGTTTGTCTTCAGATTTGACGGTTCCAGGAATGGCTGCTGGTTCACCAACTCCCAACTTATTAATAGCACAGACCTGAACCTTATATTCCTGGTGTTCAATAAGTTTAGTAATTTCAAAGCGATTGACGCGCAGACCAGTTGGTGGAGTGCACATGGTCCATTCTTCTTCATCTGCCTTGCAGATTTCCACAATATAGCCTTGGATTTCACTGCCACCATCATAAATTGGCTTTCCCCATGCAATTGTGGCTGAGTTCCTGGTTGTGTCCACGACATGGGCATTGATTGGGGGTCCAGGCTTATAAATAGGGTCACAAGCTTTAAAGAATGCTGTTGGCTGACTTGGTTCTCCAATGCCAGCAGCGTTTTCTGCAGACAATCTAAATTCATAGTCATGGTCTTCAGTTAATCCTGTGACTCTAAATCGCAAATCAGTGACTCTGCGCTTGTTACATTTTACCCATCTGATTCCAGTTCTGTCTCTTTTCTCCACGATATACCCAACAATTTCACTGCCTCCGTCACTGTCTGGTCTGGTCCAGCAAACTGTCATGGAGTCTTTTGCAATGTTTGTTACTTCCAGTCCCTTTGGTGCTCCAGGTGGTACAAATGGATTCTTCATCATGACGGGTATGGACTCCAAAGGCTCACCAACCCCATATTTGTTAACTGCCATGATGCGGAAGATGTACTCATTGCCTTCCAGGAGCTTGGTTGCCTTGAACATGGTAGCAACAACATCTGAGGCGACGACAGTCCAAGCAAGGCGGCTGGTTTCTCTCTTTTCTATGATGTAATGTGAAATATCACTTCCACCATCATGTTGTGGTGGGGCCCATGACAATGAACATTTATCAGCTGTTACACCGGTAACGTGAATAGGCCCTTCAGGGGGTCCTGGTCGGTCTAATACTTTAACCTGAATAGGAACAGTTTTGGTGCCTGCTACATTTGTGAGCTGCAGGTTGTACTGGCCGCCATCAACTCTTATGGCATCTTTAATAATGATGAGTGCTTTGAAATCACTGTTCTTGATCTCACATCTTCCGCTCTCCTCAAGCTCCTTGTCTCCTTTGAACCACTGAATTGATGGAAGTGGCTTACCATAGACATCGGCATCAAGTTTAAATGTATCACCAGCATTCACCACAATGGTGTCTTTGTATTTGGGATCCATGGAAACACGTGGAGGTTCAACTTCATCTTTGGCTGTTATTGGACCTGTGTTATCTGATGGCTTGCTCATTGTTCCTGCTGCATTCTTTGCGATGACTCTAAAGTCATACCTCTCGCCCTCGGTTAAACCGGTAACGGTGAATTGTGTCTCAATGACATTTGTGTAGCTAGCTTTCATCCATCGGCCTTCAGGGAGGTCCCGTTTCTCCACAATGTATCCGGTGATTGCACTACCACCATCATACTCTGGTTTGGTCCACTGAAGAGTCACAGAGTGCCTTGACACAATCAAGGCCTCAGGGCAGCCGGGTGGATCACATGGGTCACGTGCCACATAGCATTCAGACACTTTGCTGGATTTGCCAATGCCAACGATGTTCTCGGCATAGACTCTGAACTCGTATTCAATGCCTTCTTCAAGAGGGCTTGTCTTGAAGCGAGTATCCTGAATGATGGTTTTATTGATCTTTGTCCAGAGAATACTGTTCCGCTCTTTCCGTTCTAAATGATAACCAAGGATCTTGCTTCCACCATCATTAATAGGCTCATGCCACTGTACAATCATACTGTCCTTTGTAGCAGCAGTGACAAATGGAGTTCCAGGTGGGCCAGGCTCTTTGTATGGGTATTGGGCCACCACACATTCTGAGTCCAGAGCAAAGCTCTGACCATATCGGTTTTCGGCAATAATTCTAAATTGGTATTCAGATCCAGTTTTAAGTTTCATTATCTTGAGGGTTGTTCTGGCCACTGTGGCAGAAACGATTTCCCAGTTGGTAGTGGTGGTATCTCTCTTCTGAACAATGTAATTTGAAATCTGGCAGCCACCTGTGTGTTTTGGTGCCTCCCAGGATATCGTGATGCTTTCTGCACTGATTTCATCAAATTTGACTGGCCCAGTTGGAGGACCTGGCTTGTCGAGCGTGATCACATCAATTGTTGCGACTTTCTGACCAACCACATTTGATACAGTGATACTATACACACCACCATCATCCTTTGTGGATTCTTTGATGTTAAGGGTGGTACAGTTGTCGGTGTCAACTACGTTAACTCGTGTTGTCTGCTTCAGAGGTTGCCCATCCTTAGTCCAGGAAACGGTTGGCTTGGGGCGACCAGCAATTGGAATTTCTATCTTCAGGTCTTGTCCCACCTGCACGCTGTAATTACTGAAAGCAGGTTTCACATCAGGCTCAATGACAAGATCTTTGGCAACAACTGGTACGGCAAGAGATCTTGGGTCACTCTTTCCTTTCTCATTCACTGCTATAACTCTGAACATGTACTCTTCTCCTTGGGCTAAGTTGGTGATGACAGCATCCAGTGTTTTAACGTGTGCACACGCAGACCACTTCTCACTTCCCTTGGCCTGCATTTCCACAATATACTGGATGATTTTGCTGCCTCCGTCATGTTCTGGTTTCTCCCAGCTAAGAGAGACGCTCTTCCGTGTGACGTCAACGACAGTGATTTTACCTGGAGGCTGCGGCACTTCCGATACTTTGATAGGATCTGTGGTCTCTGCATGTAGGCCAATGCCGTGCTCGTTTTCAGCAGACACTCTGAAGTAGTAATTGCAGCCTTCCTGTAATGAATCCACCTTCCAGGAGGTCTTGTGGCAGTTAGTCACAACAGCTGAATATGCTTTCCTTGTGCTTTCTCGCTTCTCTATAATGTAATTCTTTATTTTAGCTCCTCCATCCAACAGTGGCGGCTCCCATGTGAGGGAGACAGAATCTTTGGTAATTTCCTTTATTCTGAAGTTAACAGGGGCACTTGGGGTATCAAGGACTCTGACACTGATGAAGGCAGACTTGGTGCCACTGATGTTCTCCAAAGAAAGAGTGTATTTGCCACTATCAAATCTGTTAACATTGTCGATCACAAGAGAGGTGAAGCTACTGGTAACTTCTATCTGTGCCGTTTCCCTGATTTCTCCATCAGCTTTGCCCCATTTCACTTCTGGGGCTGGGCGTCCTTTGATTGGAATGAACAATCTCAGAGAACCACCAGCTCTGACATTGACGACTTTCCTCAGTTCAGGATCCAGATCGAGGTCTGGTGCTTCTAACTTTTCTTCTACTAGGACAGCTCCGGCAATATCTGCATGTTCTCCAACTCCAGCCTTGTTGATGGCGCACACCCTGAACTTGTATTCGTGCTTCTCCTGTAGCTTGTCTGCTTCAATCCAGGTCTTTGGAATACCTGTGGGTGGTGTGCACATTGTCCATTCATCAGAGGTGGTGTCACATTTTTCTACAATGTATCCCTGAACTTCACTGCCACCATCATAAATTGGCTTGCTCCATGAAAGGAAGACAGATGATCTGGTGACGTCTGTCACTTTAGGGTTGTTGGGTGGTCCCGGTTTAAAGATTGGATCACAGGCCTTGTACAAAGGAGAGGTCAAACTTGGCTGACCGACTCCAGCAGCATTCTCAGCAGAGACTCTGAATTCATAACTGTGATTTTCAAGGAGTCCGGTCACTCGGAAACGGAGTTCATTAACCACACGTTTGTTGCATCTGGTCCACCTTATGCCTTCCTTGTCTCGTTTTTCCAAGATGTATCCAGTAATCTCACTACCACCATCAGATGCTGGTCTGTTCCACACTACAATCATTGAATCTTTGGTGATAGTGGTCACTTCAGGAGACTTGGGTGCATCCGGAACAACAAATGGATTTTTCGCGATCAGTGCATCTGATTCCAAGGGTTCTCCAACTCCATATTTGTTTACAGCCATAATACGGAAAATATATTCATTTCCTTCCAGAAGTTTGGTAACTTTAAGACTGAGAGTCTGCACCTTTGGTTCCACTACAGTCCATACTAATCTGCTTGTCTCCCTTCTTTCCACAATGTAATGAGATATGTCACTGCCTCCATCTTGCAAAGGTGGCTTCCATGCAATTGTGCACTTCTCGCAAGTTACTCCAGAAATGGCAACAGGTCCTTCAGGTGGTCCAGGTCTGTCCAATACCTTGACATTGACAGCAACTGATCTTTCACCAGCCACATTCTTCACAAGGAGGGTGTATTGGCCTCCATCAACACGTATGGCTTCTTTGACGCTCAGACACGTGCTGAAGTCTGTGCTCTTGATTTCAAGGCGAGCTGTGTCTATCAGTTCCTGTTCTCCTTTTAGCCACTGAATGGAGGGAATTGGTTTTCCATGTACATCAGCTTCGATTTTGAAGGAGTCACCTGCATTGCATACAATAGCTTCTCTGTATTTTGGATCCATGCTTATACGTGGTGGATCAACTTCGTCTCTTGCTGTAATCGGGCCAGTGCTTTCTGATGGATCACTGAAAGTACCAGCAGCGTTTCTTGCAATAACACGGAACTCATACCTCTGGTCTTCAACCAACCCTGTCACAACAAATTCAGTCTCTGTCACATTGGTAAAGCTGGCCTTCATCCATCGGCCTTCGGGAAGTTCCTTCTTTTCAACGATATATCCGGTGATTTTGCTTCCGCCATCATATTCAGGCTTTGTCCACTGCAGGCTTACAGAATTTCTGGTGACAATGACAGCTACTGGTTTACCTGGTGGGTCACAGGGATCACGTGCCGCATAGCATTCAGAAACCTTACTGCATTTGCCGATGCCAACAATATTTTCAGCTGAGACTCTGTACTCATATTCAATACCCTCTTCCAAGCCAGTGGTCTTAAATCTAGTGTCCTGGAGGATTGTCTTGTTGAGCTTCACCCACAGGATACTGTTCCTCTCCTTGCGTTCTAGATGGTATCCCAAAATTTTGCTGCCTCCATCAATAACAGGCTCATTCCACTGTACGACCATGCTGTCTTTTGTAACGGTGCTCACAAAAGGTGTTCCAGGAGGTCCTGGAAGTTTAAATGGATACTGAGCCACCACAGATTCTGAGACGAGGAAGCTGCTCTTGCCATATCTGTTTTCAGCTGCAATCCTGAACTGGTACTCACAGCCAGTCTTTAGTCGGCCAGCTTTAATTGTTGTCCTGGCAACAGTTGCTGAGACAATCTGCCAAGCTGTTGTTGAAGTGTCTCTCTTCTCCACAATGTAGTTGTTGATGCTGCAGCCACCATCATATTCGGGGGGCTGCCATGTAATAGTGATACTGTCAGCGGTGACTTCATCAATCTTGACTGGGCCTTTAGGTGGACCAGGCTTATCTAATACCACAATGGCCAGGTTCTCTGAAGCTTCTCCAGCGGTGTTTGCTAATTTGACAGTATATTGGCCAACATCATCCCTGCAGGCTTCTTTAATCACTAGCTGAGTGCCAGATTCTGTGCTTTCAGCATTCACTCTGGTGGTTTGTTTCAGAGGAAGATTATCTTTGTGCCAGGTGACTGCCGCTTTTGGACGAGCAACAAATGGAACATCGACCTTCAAGTCCTCACCTGCTAGCACGCTGAATGTGGTGAATAGAAGCTTAAAGGTTGGGGGGATGACCAAGTCCTTTGCAATAACTGGGACACCCAGTTGGCGAGGATCGCTGATGCCTTTCTCATTCTGTGCTGATACACGGAACATGTACTCCTCACCTTGTATCAGCCCGGTCACGACAGCCTCTGTGACTTTCACTGTGGAGCACACTGTCCACTTCTCGCTTCCTTTACTCTGCATTTCCACTATGTATGCAACGATTCTGCTGCCTCCATCGTGCTCTGGCTTCTCCCATGAGAGTGTAACGCTGTTTCGGGTGACGTCTTCGAGAGTCACTTTACCAGGTGGAAGTGGTCTTTCTGAGACTTTAATGGAGTCAGTGGTCTCAACTGGAAGTCCCACTCCGTATTCATTTTCGGCAAGAACTCGGAAATAGTAGCTGCATCCTTCCTGCAAATTGTCCACTTTCCAGCTTGTCTTGTGGCAGTTGGCCATAACTGTGGAGTAGGCCTTTCTAGTTGATTCACGTTTCTCTACGATATAGTTCTTAATTTTGGAACCTCCATCGATGATAGGTGGATCCCAAGTGAGGGAAACAGATTCTTTTGTTATTTCTTTGATCTTGAGGTTCTGAGGTGCCCCTGGAGAATCTAATACTCTCACATTGACAAAGGCGGTTTTGCTGCCAGAGCTGTTTTCGATTGTGAGCATATACTTTCCACTGTCAAATCTGTTCACATTTTCTACAATCAGCAGTGTGTAAGATGAAGTACTCTCAATAGTGGCCCGATCTAGTGCTTCTCCACTCTCTCTTGACCACTTAACATCAGGGGCTGGTCTTCCCTTAATGGGTACAAAAAGTCTTAATGTGCAGCATGCTCGTATGCTGACAACCTTGCGGAGCTCGGCGTCGAGTTCAATTTCAGGGGCAAGCATTCTCTCCTCAGCCTTCGGTGAACCGGGCACAAGTGCAGGCTCTCCGATGCCTTCAGAGTTAATGGCAGAAATGTGGATTTTATATTCCTGATTTTCCTTGAGGTTAGTGATGGTGAAGGATGTAGCTTTGAGTCCAGCTTGTGGAGTAACAATTGTCCACTCATCCTCTTCAGGCAGACAAGTCTCAACCATATAGCCTGTGATCTCAGATCCACCATCATAAATGGGTTTATTCCAAGCAATTGTGATAGATGATTTGCTGGTGTCCAATACTCGAGGGTTACCTGGTGGGCCAGGTTTAAATACTGTATCTGATGCCTTGTAGTAGGGACTGCATGGACTTGGGCCACTCAGGCCTGCTGCATTTTCAGCAGATACTCTATATTCATATTCATGGCCTTCGGTTAAGCCAGACACTTTGTACCTTAGATCTGTGACAACTCTCTTGTTGCACTTGACCCAGCGTAAGCCAGCCTTATCTCGCCTCTCCACAATGTAATTTGTAATTTCACTTCCTCCATTAGATTCTGGGTGGCCCCAGCAGACCACCATTGAATCTTTAGTGATGGCTGTGACTTCTGGGGTCTTGGGTGGATCAGGAGGCACATATGGATTTACTGCCAACGTGGGTTCTGACTCCAGTGGCTCACCAACTCCATATTTATTAACAGCCATGACTCTGAAAATGTATTCATTTCCTTTAAGGAGTTTTGTCACCTTGAATCGGTTCACCTGTACATCAGTAGCCACATTTGTCCAAGCGAGCCTGCTAGTTTCGCGTTTTTCTATCACATAATAGTCAATTTTTGCACCACCGTCATCAGATGGTGGTAACCACGATATTACACATTTCTCTGTGGTAACGTCTGAAACTGCCAGTGGTCCTTCTGGTGGACCTGGTCTGTCAAGAACTTTAACATTGAACACATGCTTTGCAAAGCCACCTGGGTTTGTGGCTGTTAAAACAAATGCCCCACCATGTCTTCTTGTAGAGTCTTTGTTGATCAAGGCAGTTGAAAAATCAGACATCTTAATTTCCAAATGTCCAGAGTCTTCCAACTCTTTATTGTCCTTTGTCCAAACCATAGTTGGTAGTGGTCGGCCGCTAACATCAGCCTCAAGTTTGAACACTTCTCCTGCTTTGAGAAGTATGACATCTTTGAATCGGGCATCAACCATAATCCTGGGCTCTTCAATGTCATCTCTGCAGGTGATGCAGTCTGATGGCTCTGATGGCTTGCTGACCGATCCCGCAGAATTTCTAGCAAGCACACGGAACTCATAAGAGGCATCTTCAGTAAGACCACTCACAGTGAAGCTTGTCTCCAGGATATTGCTAAAGTTGGCTTTTAGCCAACGGCCATTTGGAAGGTCCTTCCTTTCAACAGTGTATCCAGTTATTTTGAAGCCTCCATCGTATTCAGGCTTTGTCCACTGGAGAGTCACAGAATGTCTGGTAATATTGATAGGAATGGGCTTGCCAGGTGAGTCAACAGGATCAAGAGCAAGCGTTGGTTCGCATGGTTTGCTTGGTTTACCTTTTCCTGCCATATTCTCAGCTGTGACCCTAAACTCGTAAGGAATGCCATCTGTAAGTCCAGTGGATTTGAAAATGTTTCCGACCACAAGAGCTTTGCTGACTGTCTGCCACAAGATGCTGTTTCTCTCTTTCCTTTCAATGTGGTATCCAAAAATTGGGCTTCCACCATCAGAAACTGGCTCGTTCCAGGCAATGGTCATTGTGTCCTTTGTGACTGCGGTGACCTGTGGAGTTCCAGGGGGTCCAGGAACTTTAAATGGATAGGCAGCAACGACACACTCTGAATTAAGTGGTGGGCTCATTCCGTACCTGTTTTGGGCTTTGACACGGAACTGGTACTCAATTCCAGTTGTCAGACGTGAAGCCTTGAAAGTGGTGCGAATGACAGTGGCGGCCAACTCCACCCATGATGTACCAGTAGTTTCACGCATTTCTACGACGTAGTTGTTAATTGGAACACCGCCATCATTTTCTGGGGATTCCCATGACATGATGATGAAGTCAGATGAAATCTCATCAAATTTAATCGGGCCTTTGGGAGGTCCAGGAATATCATGTATGTGGACTGAGATAGTGTCACTGACTTCACCCAGTATGTTCTTTGCTGTCAGAGTAAACTGGCCAGCATCATTTCTGGTGCATTCATTAATGGTCAGAATTGTCGAAGTTGCAGTGTTCTCAACATTCATTCTCTGTGTTTGTTTAAATGCTTGGTCTCCTTTCTTCCATGTGACTGTTGGCTTAGGTCTGCCCAGCACTGGAATCTCAACCTTGACATTGTCTCCGGCTCTTGCGATGACTGTTTTCTGGTAGATACCCCTCAGGTCAAATTCAGGAAGCCTTGTCTGTTCCTTAATTACTACTGGCCTGCTTTCTCTGGGGTCACTCCTGCCGCAGCTATTCACTGCCATAACCCGGAAGACATATTCCTCATTTTCATTCAGACTTTTAACCACATAGTCTAGAGCTTTGACGGTGCCAACATGGGACCACTGTTCTGAGCCTTTCTTCTGAGCTTCAATGACATATCCAGTCACTTTGCTACCACCGTCATGCTCAGGCTTGGGCCATGCAAGGCTGGCAGAGTCTTTGGTAATGTCCATGACGTTGAGGCTTTCTGGTGGAGACGGGGCTTCTGAAGCTCTGATGGGCTCAGGTGTCTCTGCTGGCTCACCAATACCGAATTCATTTTCAGCCATTACTCTAAAGAAGTATTCACATCCTTCTGCGAGGTTGGGGACTCTCAAGGAACACTTCTGGCAGTTTGTAGTAATGGTGGAATAGGCCTTACGTGTGGCTTCTCGTTTTTCAACAATATAATTGGTTACTCGTGATCCTCCATCAATCAGAGGCAGATCCCACTGAATTGTGATACTATCCTTGGTGACATCTCTGGCTTTCAGGTTAATTGGTGGCCCAGGGGAGTCCAGAACCTTGACATTCACAAAGCCAGTCTTTTTGCCGGCAGCATTCTCAAGTACCATGGTGTATTTTCCAGCGTCATGTCTTGTGCAGTCAGGTATGATCAGTAATGTGTAAGATTCTGTGCTATCGATGGAAGCACGACCCTTGAGTGGAATGTCACCTTTCATCCAAGTGACTTCAGGAGCTGGACGGCCTTTAATTGGTACAAAAATGCGAATGGACAGTCCGGCCTTCACAACAAGGGTTCTCCTGAGCTCAGCATCGAGCTCAAAGTCAGGGACTTCTTCTCTGTCCTTTATTTCAATAACTTCTTCAATCACAGCTGGCTCGCCAACACCTTCGGCATTCAGAGCACTGACTCTGAAGTGATACTTAGCGCCAGGCTGAAGGTTTGCCACAACAAATTCGGTGATTCGGAGAGCAGTTCCGGTTGTATCTTTAACCCAGTCGTCATCTCCCTCTTTCTTGTGCTCAACAATGTATCCAATTATGTCCAGGCCACCATCATAATGTGGCTTTCCCCAGTGAAGTGTTGCTGTGGACTTCGTGGTATCAGTCACTCTTGGATTTGAAGGAGGCCCAGGCTTATCTGGAAAACACAGGAAAATATATCAAATGAAAAGCCTGGGTACTTAGTCTGATAGGCAGAGAGATTCTAAACAAATATCACTATAGGTGAAATATTAACGAGCACTGATTAAAACCATAACACCAGCTACCATATTTGACAAACAGGTTACAATTACACTTAAAATGAAGAAAACTCAACAATCTACCAGAAAGAGAATCTTTGCTAGATAGTAAAACATAAAGAGTTTAATTGCAAAACACCATATTCAAAATTTTTATGGCCATTGAGAGTCGATCAAAAGCACCATGCTTTTTTTTATTTTTGGTATTTGGTACATTGTATTAACCTGCTAGGGGAAACTGTCCTTTCTCATGACCTGTGGAGGTCAGTGCACAAGGTCAGCCATTGTACAGAACTTTGGAGCAATTTTCAGGTTAAGGGTCCTGCTCAAGGGTCCATTATATATAAGATCTCCTATATACTGTATAATGCATATATATAAGTATATTATATATATATATATATATATATATATATATATATATATATATATATATATATATATATATATATATATATATTGTCAGGGATGCCAGGGGCAACGACCCGGCCGGGACGCCGTAAGGGACCGGAAGAGGGTCAGAGCCCACCCTGGATCATGTGGGGGCCGCCTTCCTGGTTGCTCTGGGGGCCACGGGTACAGGGTATGGAAGCTCCTCCCATTAGGGGCCCATGGTCACCACCAGGAGGCGCCCCAATGCCTTGGGGACCTGTTACCCCAGCACTTCCGCCACACCAGGAAGTGCTGGGGGGAAGATTTAGGACGGCAGCCGGAGAGCTGCTGGGAGGACAGCCGGCACTTCCGCCACGCTGGGGCGTGGCCAAGGGAGGAATGCCGGGAACACCTGGGGCTCATCCGGGGACTGTTTAAAAGGGGCTAGAGTCGGGTGGAAGGAGGACAAGGCAGAAGAGAGTGGAGGCGGCCCGAAGAAAAGGCATATTGTGGCCAGGACTGTGTGTGTTTGTGCACTAATTTGGGGTCTTAGTGACCATTGTTGGGTCTGTGTGACCAGTTTATTTGTTGTAAATATTGTAAATAAACGTGTGGTGGTTAAGAAACATGTCCGCCTGTCTGTGTCCGGGCCGCGTCCACAATATACATCCATTTTCTAACCTGCTGAATCCGAATACAGGGTCACGGGGATCTGCTGGAGCCAATCCCAGCCGACACAGGGCACAAGGCAGGAACCAATCCTGGGCAGGGTGCCAACCCACCGCAGGACACACACAAACACACCCACACACCAAGCACACACTAGGGCCAATTCAGAATCGCCAATCCACCTAACCTGCAGGATTGTGAGAGGAAACCGGAGCACCCGGAGGAAACCCACGCAGACACGGGGAGAACATGCAAACTCCACGCAGGGAGGACCCAGGAAGCGAACCCGGGTCTCCTAACTGCGAGGCAGCAGCGCTACCACTGCGTCACCGTGCCGCCCTCTATATATATATATATATGTAAAATGTCTCAAATGTAAATGTATCAAATGTCACTTTTAGTCATAAAAGTTTTGTAAAATTCAAGATGACCTGACATCGTAACTTTATTTGGAATAACAGCTTAAAGAAAGGCGTAAGTGGTCGAAGATTGCTGAAAATGTAGAAATCCTATGTCTGTCAAGGGCAAACATGTTTTGAGATTTTTTAAGTGTGGAGAACAAATATTTCAAGGATAGGATCGTTATACTCACGAATCAGAGTACTGGAGCGTGTTAATTAGCACATGTGAGTAGGAATTTCAATTAAAAGTCGAGGAGGCTGTGGATTTGAAGTTCTGTGCTGTAGTATTTTTGCAGTCTCCTCTCAGTGTGGAGTGAATGTTCTGTTAGGAGAGAATCACCTCCCAAATGGCATCTCATAAGGGTTTTGTGGGTCTGCAGGACTCCACCTGTGTGACGTTTCTGAAGGGATGTTTGCTCTTGTTTGTGTCTGCAGCATGTTATTATTGTCTTCTTCTTCTCTTATCCTGTCTTTTACTTTTTAGTATATCTTTCTTAGTCTTTTTGTTAATTAAATCACACTTTTTTTAATCTTTTTTTGTGATTAAGCTTATAATGGATATGTTCCATTGTGACAACACATTAAAAAAGGACCTCTTACTGAAACATAGATGTATTTTTGAAAATGGAATGTTTCCATAGAGATTTAGTAAACTTCATGTCATGTTTTATGACTCCTGATCACAATGACAGGCACCTGGCTGTTTCATTGCCTGTAATTCCTATGATCCTAAGCACACGTCCCAGTCATGTCATCCCTGGGAGAGTGAGGTGACTCTCTTAGAAACCCTTCAGTAAGACGCCATGTCTCCACTGAGGGATCGACTGTCAGTTCGGCGTGATTTTCTTGCCATCATTATGCCTGGTCCAGCTCTACACAGTATGATGTCGTTGTCAGTAACAGTAGGATGTTTAAGTAGAAGGACGGCATACTATAAATAAATACCTGTGCTTCAGTTCAGTTTAAATACTTTCTATTTTCTCATTTAAATTACATGAATATTGCTTCACTGCCATTTTATTAATACATTAGAAACCTTTATCTATAAAATAAGTACCGTATATACTCACGTATAAGTTGGGTCTTGAAACCTAAAACAGTGTTAATAAAATCAGACCCAACTTATATGCCTGTTCAAAAATGTAACACTTTTTTTTACATCTTCTTTCCTCCTCTAATCTCGCCCCAGTTTCTCAGATGCATCGAATTTTGCCGCAGCGGCGCAGTTACCAATTTCTCTAGCTACTTCAACGATGTTTAATTTAAAACCAGCTTCATATTTTCTTCTGATCGAACGCTTTATCATAGATAAGGATGCTCTTACGATAAATCAGTGTAAACGTTGCTTCGGAATAGTTCGGGTATTTACCGTGCGGTCACGTAGACTCAATAGAGAGAGTGAGAGAAAGGGGTTAGGAGCACACGCTGATACATCGCATTGCTGCACCCACATAGAAAAAAAAGGATGTGTGCTCCGTGGTGACTCTCTCAGGTAGCCATTAGCACATCATAATCTCTTGGACCAACAGCGTGAGTTTTCCGCATTCAACTTATACAACCGACCTTATCAAATACCAGAAATTATGCAGTAAAAACAAGACCCGACTTATTTAACAAGAACTTAAGCACGAGTATATACGGTAATACAGCATTATGCATTTTTGCTGGTGTTTCTGTTAATGAACAATTTACAGTACAAGTTCTGACTTGCATACAAAACTGGGTTACGAACATCAGCAGGGATGGAACTGGTTTATAACCCATCCACAGCATTTTGCGGCGAAACAGTCATTTTATTAAAACATTTTAAAATGAGAACCAACAAAACTAGTGCAGTGACAAACAAATGAGGGAAACTTACAAGCCAGATCCTTCGTCATGACGTGCACCGATGGATCGCTGGGCTCCCCAAGTCCTGCTTTGTTTTCGGCTGTGACTCGGAACTCGTACTCCACTCCTTCTGACAGTCCTGTCACTTTGTAGCGGAGGTCCGAGACTGCTTTCTTTGTGGCGCGGACCCACCTCAGCCCTTTCCTTTCCTTTCTTTCAACAAAATATCCAGTGATGTCACTTCCACCATCATCAGCAGGCCTCTTCCAGGAAATGGTCACAGTATTCTTGGTAACATTGTCAATTTCTGGCTTTCCAGGTGGTCCAGGAGGGCCTAAAAAATATTGTCAGATTTTAGGTGGTAGGCATAGAAAACTAACAGACGTTCATTTGGCTTTTTCCATTATTGTTAAAAGGGATGCAAACTTATTTCACTTACCGAACCTGTCTACCATCTTCACAGGCTCCGATTGCACTGCATCGCCAACCCCGTATTGGTTCACCGCCGACACGCGGAAGACGTATTCATTGCCTTGAATGAGTTTTGTTGCAACAAAGCGGCAGTCTACAATGTTTTCCGCAAGCAGTGTCCAAAGCAGACGACTGGTTTCTCGCTTTTCTAGTATATAAGACTTGATGGGAGAACCGCCATCCTCACGAGGTGGTGTCCATGTCAGGGTCACCTTTTCAGCGGAGACGTTGCTGGATTCAATTGGACCAGGAGGGCCTGGTACATCTAGCACTTTCACCTTCACGTGCTCTTCTTTTGTGCCAAATGGATTGCTTGCACTGATGGTGTATTCTCCAGAGTCCTTTCGGCTTGCATACTTGACCGACAGCGTTGAGGAGGTTGGAGTTGATTCAATGGTGACAATGTCCGAAGGCTTAAAGTCCTTTCCAGCTTTAGACCACACTGATGTTGGTGGAGGCTTTCCAAGGATGCTTGTTGCAGTTACAACAATTGTGTCACCTGCTTTCACCATCAGTCCTTCCTTCAATGTTGGATCAATGACAATTGTTGGTGCCTCTGTTGAGCACAAGAGAAAAGAAATTCATATCTTGTACTAAAATATGTGATGAAATAAATGAAATCACTGCATAAGCCAGGTTTCTTACCGTACTCATCTTTGGCCACAATTGTGTCTGTCTGTTCAGATGGTGGACTAATAGCTCCTGCTGCATTCTTGGCTCGGATTCTGAACTCATATTTGCATCCTTCAGTCAAATCTGTCACTGTGAAGGCACAATCTTGAACATTCACGTGGTTTGCTTTCATCCAGGATTTGGCAGGCAAGTCTCGCTTCTCCACAATATAACCTGTGAGCTTGTGACCGCCATCATACTTGGGCTCTGTCCAGATAAGAGTGACGCTGCTGCGAGTGACGCTAATTGGATCGGGTTTGCCGGGAGGGTCTAGAAGAAGTAAGAACATTAAAATTATATGTGAAATTAGAATTTCTTCAGTAAAGTGGAGACTCTCTACTTCAGAACGAATACACAAAGACGGGTTGAAAATCAGGCTCACCAATTGGGTCAAGGGCAATAACTGGCTCAGAAGGCAAGCTGGGTTTGCCTACTCCAGCCAAGTTAATGGCCATCACTCGGAATTCATACTCGAGACCTTCAGTCAAACCTCCAACTCTGTAATCCTTCATTCTCAGGGGTGTCTTTGATGCCCTCTTCCACAGAAGACTGTTCCTTTCCTTGTATTCAACATGGTAACCTGGAAGAATAAACAATATTTTGATTATTTGGTGTCATACACATGGAATTGGTAAACACTTTAGGGGGTCACTGTGGGAACAAAGGGGGCAAAAAGAAGGAAAACCTCACTGTCAATAACCTCAACTGCTTTGCAGTCCTGAGGAAACATTACCAGGCCTTGTTTAATGATGTCACATCTGGGCGACCGCTTGACTCCACCTCTTCCAGGTTTACCAGCTTATAAAGATGGCACAAATTGTTAGAGGTCATCCTTTGCAGGGTGAGCACCATGGAGAAAACAACCTGTTTCTGTGCCAATTTAACCTGCACCTGCATCTTGGTCACTGCTACTTATGGGCTTAATGTCTGCCAAGCACCTTCAGGACATCAAGTTAGAACGACTTTGGAAGTCGGAAATGATCAGAAGCTCACAAGTCAGCTGTGTATTTTATTGAAGTAGGAACTCTTTGCTGCTCACAGATAAACTTCAGAATTATTTGTACATTTTGGATGTAATTTGATTCTTTCATATTTCTTTGTTTTCCTTATAATTTGTGCTTTTGGAGACTCCCTTACATACCATATTTTAACTCTCAAATATGTTTTCTTTCTTTTGAAACTTCATCAAACCTTCCTGCCAGGAAACTATAGCAAGATAGAATCTCAAATATTGGTTCAATTTATTGAAACGTCGATAATCAGTCACTGGAGTCCGCTATAAATTTAAACCGAAAATTACAGAAATGAGTCTTCTTCCATGTTTTCTAAGCCATATTTCTACATTTGTGTGTTCTGTGAATGTCATGTCATTTTTTCTAACTGGATTACGGCACAAGGCAGGAACAGGGACAGGGTGCCAGTCTATAACAGGGCAAACACAAACTCAAACCAACCACACACCAAGGGCTATTTAGCATTGCCAATTCACCTAACCTGCACCCTGAGACATGGCTGAACATACAAACTCCAACCCTACCCTGGGAAAGAAACCCTGGTCTCCTTACTGCAAGGTAGCAGCACTAACATTGTGCCACCATGCCGCCCATACAAGGTACTTTAATCCATTCTTGTTTATGATAATGCTGGAGAATGGTAGCATAAATGACACGTTGGTTGGATATTTAAGTACGAATTTCGCCGTACTCCGTACACACGATGATGTTGCTACTACCATCTCTGCAGGCTTGAATTTTGTGGATTTTTAATGTCATATGTTTGTGAGGAGCCACATCCTGTCAGATATGATGGGGGCCACAAAGATGGACATTTTCTGTTTGGTCTCCTAAGCCCACTTCTGGACCACAAGCTGTTCTCTGACAGATAATCTCCCTGTGAAGTCGTCTTTAAAAGTAAAAGCAAATGAGGATTTACAAATACTGTCCGAATCGTAGTCACACACCTGTAATTGGAGAACCTCCGGTCTTCCTTGGATCTGTCCAGCACAAACCTACAGACTCGTGTCTTACGGAGACAATCTGTGGTGGCGCTGGAGCATCGGGAACATCTGTGATGGGAAACAAAGAGGAAAATTAAGTATGATGAGAATATGAAACATCTTAACATAATTAATTGGAAAAGTAATGTCACCATGCCACCCTCTACAACAAGGACAGTGAGCTTCACTGGCAACAGAAAGGCTCCTTTAGCTCAGAAAAGGGTCTTGTTTAGTCAGACAGGGTCTGGCCTTCAGCAGGCACATAAGCCGATCACAGAGTTTACACAATGCTTGTCTTTACTCAGAAACACTGAATAGCAGCTAGAAATGGACATGGACTGAGACCACTGACAGCAAGTGTAGCCCGTAAGAGAAAATGTGAATGCCTACTTGGGCACCACAGATCTGACAGACCTCTATCTCCATAAATCCTGGCAACCATTTAAGGACATCGATACACTTCACAAATAAGGCAGAGGATGGCTTGTAGTCATCAGCCTGTGCGGAGGGGGGCTGTGTAGGACAGCTCTGTCACCCTGAATTTCACTTATATGCACTTTTATTTGGATCACGGAGTTTCATGTCACTTTGTCTGCACATTTCCTTTGTCGCCCATTCATTTTTGCAGGACAGCAAGAGAGCTGGAGCCTACCCTGATAGCACAGAGCCCAAGGCAGGAATGAGCTGTGGATGGCGTGCGAGTCGTTTAGAAGACACACTCAGAACTTAACCACTTGAAGACAATCTAGAGTTGCCAGACATCTTAGCATGTATGTCTTTTGGATGTCGGAGGAAACTAAATTAAAATGGTGTGTGGGGGGGTAAATGTGGACACTCCATGTAAATGAGAATCGCTAATCATATCACCACACCTTTGGTGCTTAAGTGCAGTCATAGATCAGGATAAATACTTTGTATCGACACTTCAGTCACCCGCACGTTAAGTCAGTTGGGCAGCAACGCAGCACAAAGTAGGGGCCTGGCCTTGCAGTACTGGGCCATTTAGATAGATAGATAGATAGATAGATAGATAGATAGATAGATAGATAGATAGATAAGAAAGGCACTATATGATTGATAGATAGATAGATAGATAGATAGATAGATAGATAGATAGATAGATAGATAGATAGATAGATAGATAGATAGATAGATAGATACTTTATTAATCCCAAGGGGAAATTCACATGAATTCATTTCCACCCATGAAGACCACTTTGCCTTACAGGCTGGCAAGTCACCCCTACTACAGTGTCGTTAGATATTTTTTTGACCAAGGAGATTACATTTTCTATGTGCATTGACGCTGTTTAAAATTTATTTGCACCGTTTCATTGTTATTCACAGGTGCCACCATTTGCTTATTTGTTGCCTCAGATGCAATCTGGATATACGCTGCACAGAACGTAATTGATAACCTTTGCCTATTTGAGATTGTGGATATTCTAAACCTCTTCATACTTTTTGAAAGAATCTTTGCATTTAACTTTGACCTCCCAAATTAAGAATTTAGCTCATTCTTTTGACTTTGATTTACGGCTCTCATTTAAATTTTGAGGTTCTTTCCCAGCCTTTTGACTTTGTTTCTTCTCCTGATCCCTTCCATCTCTTACTGCTCATGTTTTACAAAATAATTCTTTCCACTCATGAACTTGGCTGCCCCATATTTTACAAAGCTATGGTGTTAGTCTAAAGTAACAACATCATGTCTGAGGAGCACTCAGTATCTCAATGCTTCTGATGTCACCCCATCTATGCTTCCTAACTTTGTTTATTTCTGCCACTTCAAGTCAACGGGTCTTGGACTATTTGAGAAGATGTTAACAAAGAGACTTACTGAAGGGATGCTGAGCCACGATGCCTTCTGATTTGAGTCCTTCACCAACACCATACTTGTTTTCTGCACTGACTCTGAAGACATACTCGGTTCCTTCATGCAGTCTTGTAACATGGAAGGTTGTCTTCTGCACAGCTGAAGCACATGTTACCCACTTGTTGGTAGTGGAATCCCTCTTCTCAAGTATATAATTGGTTATTTCTGAACCACCATCATCCTTTGGTGGGCCCCATTTTAAGATCATGCTATCAGCTGTAACCTCATCAAACTTGATGGGACCAGTAGGAATTCCAGGTTTCCCGACAACCTTCATAAAGACGGTAGCCTCCTTGGTTCCAGCAGCATTCTTCAAGGTGATGGTGTATTTTGCAGCATCTGTCTTTTGGCAATCATGGACCAGAAGGATGGTATTCACAGCAGAGGACTCCACAGATACTCTTCCGGAGTCTGTGAGTACCAAGTCTTCTCCTTTCTTCCATGTCACAGAAGGAGTAGGCTTGCCACTGATTGGCAGCTTCAGACGGAAACTGCTGCCTTCTTTGGCAATGTACGTCAAGTCGTGGAGCTCTCTTAAGTCGATGTTTGGCATCACTGTGGGGAAAATGAAAAATGGGATGTTAGAAATGAAATGATTGAGAAAACAGAATCAAAACCAAATGAATATCTTCTTAAAAGTGACCCTCACCAATATCATCCTTAGCAATGACATTAAGCTCCCGTGGTGAGCTGTATCCTGCATCATTTTGGGCTCGCACTCTGAATGAATATTCCTTTCCTTCTTCCAGGTCTTTGATACTGTGCTGCAAGTTCTTGGATCTCATAATTTCCTTCCACTTGTCCTCACCAATCATTGTTTCAAGGACATAGGCTTTAATGCGGCTTCCACCATCGCTGATGGGTTTCTTCCAGCACAAAGTGCAAGAGTTCTTAGTCGCCACCAGAGGTTTGAAGTCTATCACTGGCCCAGGTTGTTCTGAAAATGAACAGGTCATCGTTATTTTACCATCCACTGATCTGACTTTTTCTACAAGGAAATATTTATTCGCACAGGCCTCTGGTCTTTTCTTACCTGATGCTCGGACAGCATCGCGGGTTTCGCATGGCTCACCAATGCCATATTCATTTTCAGCCAGCACACGGAAGAAGTACGATTTGCCTTCTTCCAGATTCTGGATTCTGAAAGAAGTCTTGGGACAGTCAGTGGAAACCGTTGCCCAAGCCTTTCTTTCAGCATCTCGTTTCTCAACAATATAGCTCTTCACAGGGCTGCCTCCATCAATGAGAGGTGGATCCCAGGAAATAGCAGCAGAGTCTTTGGATGTCTCTTTAACTATAAGATTAACCGGTGGTCCCGGAGTATCTAAACACAAATGGAAAAACAGCAAAATTAAAGCGCGGTGTCATGTAACCGGGCAGAGTTTTCAGAAACTTCAGGAATATACCAGCTTACCAAGAACTTTGACAACTATCGTGTAAGTCTTCATGCCGCTGCTGTTCTCCAGAGTCAAAATGTATTTGCCAGCATCGTATCTGTTAACATTTTCACAGTAGACAAGGGAGTCGTACTGTGTTGTCTTGATTTCCAGTCCTTGTCGGTCTCTTATATTGGAGTTCATCTTTGCCCATGTGATCTTAGGAGCAGGACGACCTCTGATTGGCACATATATCCTCATAGTTACCCCAGCACGGAGAACAAGGCCTTTCCTCAGGTCAGCATCCAGTTCAGCCTCAGGTGCAACTATTAAAAAAAAAAGATAATGCAATGCAGTGAAATTATTCCCCCATTACATAGAATTTATATGGCAGAACATTATTCTTTGAACACGTCAGAATGAGACACCTACTCAGTATATCCTTTGCCATGTGCTTCTCAGGAACCTCACTTGGCTCGCTGTAACCGATCTTGTTGACTGCTGACACGCGGAACTGGTATTCTGTATTGTCAACCAGTCCAGTAATTGTATAGCGTGTTTCCTGCAGGTTCTTTGGCACATTGCACCTCATCCAGTCCACTCCGTCAGCTCGTTTAATCTCAACCAGGTAGCCTAAAATGGGACTACCACCATCGTATGCTGGTTTGCTCCAAGTGAGACTCACAGAGGAGTGAGTTGTATCGAGCACCTTCGGGAAAGCTGGTGGGCCTGGGGGATCTGCCAGATGAAAACATTAAGGACAGCATGAAAAACCCATAAACTCGACACTTTGATAATTTGGCACCTACTTGCTGATTTGCTACACACTTACACTGAGGATCAAGGGCGATAGCAGCCTTTGATGGGTCACTGGGTTTGCCAGCTCCAGCTTTGTTCAGAGCAATGACTCTGTACTCGTATTCTGTGCCTTCCTGCAGTCCTGTAGCTTTTACTGTCCTCTCAAGCACAGGCTTTCTGTTCACCTTACCCCAGTTGACTGCTTTTGTCTCACGTTTCTCCAGCATATAGCCAAGTACAGGAGAGCCACCATCATTTGCAGGAGCTTTCCAGCTGACAGTCATGTGGTCTTTTGTGATATTTGAAATGACAGGAGGATCGCAAGGTCCAGGAACATCTGCAAACACAAAGGACAATTTTAGCATATAAAAACTTCACAGAAACATGGAGTTAGCAAAAGAAGAAGGGCATTCTCATTGTTCTCACCATATGGATTCTTGGCAACAACAACATCAGTCATGATTGGATCGCCAACTCCATATTTGTTTTCAGCACTAACGCGGAACTGGTACTCATGTCCTTCAATCAGTTTCTCAACAGAGCAGCTTGTGAGTTGGAGGTTGGCAGTGACTTGGGCCCAGTTAGGTCTGCTGGTCTCCCGCTTGTCCACAATGTAGTTTGTAACTTCAGAACCGCCATCACTGAGTGGTGGCTCCCATGCGAGGTTAACACGGTCAGAGTAGATGTTGCTTATTTTGATAGAAGCTGGAGGGCCAGGTTTGTCTGAGGAAAGAGAGACCTACGTTAATATCATGCACATCACCACCTCTAAGCAATACCTGGAATATGGGCCAAATTAAAATGCCCTTACCAAGGACCTTCAGTTTGATGTTGGCAGATTTGGATCCGCTTGCATTTTCGGCAAGAATTGTGTACTCCCCAGTTTCTTTCCTCATCACGCTGAACAATTCCAAATGGCACAGGTTCCTCTTGGTTGTGATCTTGACACCTTCAGCAGGTTTCACAACTTCACCGTCCTTCTTCCAAGTTATCTTTGGCATGGGTTTGCCAAATACGTTGGCTTCAAGGCAGACATTGGCTCCAGCCTTGACTGTAATCAGAGACTTCATGGACACACCAAGATCGATCTTTGGTGGAACTAAAGGCACAAGATAAAAAAAAAAGGAATAGTTTAAATAATCAAAACTGTGAGAACATCAGTTATAAAAACGGTGGAACTAGGTCTAAAGTTTTATTTTTGTAAACATCATTGCAAAAACGCAGCTACAGTCCAAAATGGCATCTTGGAAGGTAAAATGACTCATTGAGGGTGACACAGAGAATCAAGACCACCCTGCTTTGACTACAAAGTGAGGATCAGAAAAACACACTATAAACTGGTTGGCATAGAACACAACAGCCGTTGGGACAGATGACAACACAAGAAAATATGGAGACAAGTTAACAAAAGGGGCAAAGGGTTATTCATGGTAGAGGAAAAACACCAGAGAAGCAAATCAAACCACAAATCACAAAGTCAGAAAAATGTCATAACGTTGACTTGGATTTCTTACCCCTAACTAGTCTAGAACATTCTATTGGCATTTGGTCAAAACTAGGAGGCACTGGGAACTGGGCGCCACCATTCTCATGTAGGGAGAAGGAACTGACATCATAACGTTCAGTAAAAAGCAACGGTAAAAAGGCATAATCAAAAACGCAAAATGACTGTGCAGTGATGTTACTATCAGAACAACAACAACCAAAATTATTGATTTCACCAAAAACAAAAGAAATGTGCCAAAAATGGCACAAATGATTTGTATGTGGGACACGGGTAGGACACAGACTGAAAATCACAATTTCTGTTTTGTTTGCGCTGCGGCACAGGAGGACGGTTTAAGAGGCCATGACAGTGGAGTTGCTGGTGGAGGGAGCTGAACAAAGGGGTAGGAGGCAGAAGGTCGGCTTCTGTATCTTGCAGTGCGTTCTTCAATGAGATGAGGTGCTGGTCGCTGTCCATCAGAACGCCTGCATCTGAACCCGATTGTTTTGACTGAAGACGTTGCCTCCACCAGGAAGAAAGAATGGCTGTCTGGGGTCTGAATGCGGAAGGCAATTTCGTGAAGAGGTACAATATTTATGAATTAGTTTTTGTATTTGTGTTTGGATTTGCCTTTAGTAGGAAAGGTAAAAATATTCTTTAGTAGGGATCTGAAAAGATCCTTTTTGATATCTAAGAGATTCCTTTCTGCCATTATTTTGTCATAGTGGATGTCCTGGAAAAGTTCAAATTATTTGATGTTGTGCCACTCTGCTATTTTGTTTCCTTGTGTAATGTCATCCGTCTGACAGTATAAAGGTCAGGGTGTACACATCCCTATTATCGGAGATCGGATAAAACTCAGTATTTTTTGGTGAATGTTTCTCTGGAGGGTCTTCCTGGTGTTTCATCTGACTTTTTGACTTTTTGGTTGGAGCTTTGGCTTGATTTCCAGTTAACAAACACAGATATATTTTCAGATTATGTTTCCTCCGCCCCAAGTGGAGGAGTTCAAATATCTTGGGGTCTTGTTCACGAGTGAGGGAAGAATGGAGCGCGAGATCGACAGGCGGATCGGTGCGGCGTCCACAGTGATGCGGGCTCTGCATCGGTCTGTCGTGGTGAAAAAGGAGCTGAGCCGTAAGGCAAAGCTCTCAATTTACCAGTCGATCTACGTTTCTACCCTCACCTATGGTCATGAGCTGTGGGTAGTGACCGAAAGAACGAGATCGCAAATACAAGCGGCTGAAATGAGTTTCTTCCACAGGGTGTCTGGGCTTTCCCTTAAGGATAGGGTGAGAAGCTCAGTCATCCGGGAGGAGCACAGAGTAGAGCCTGCTGCTCCTCCGCATCGAGAGGAGTCAGATGAGGTGGCTCGTGCATCTGATCAGGATGACTCCTGGACACCTCCCTGGTGAGGTGTTCTGGGCACCTCCAACCGGGAGGAGGCCCCGGGGAGGACCCAGGACAAGCTGGAAGGACTTTGTTTCACCGGCTGGCCTGGGAATGCCTCGGGATTCCCCTGGAATGGCTAGAAGAAGTGGCCGGGGAAGTCTGGGCATCTCTGCTGAAGCTGCTGCCCCCGCGACCCGATCTCGGATAAGCAGAAGAGGATGGATGGATGGAGGGATGGAGGGATGGGTTTCCTCTCCTGGTCCTTTCCCTAAAAAGCCTTACTGTCTCCTGGAGTCAGTTGTAGTCAGTACAGGTAGGTGAGGTATCTCTCATCCTCCATCTGTTCTACTTCTTTCAGGCTACAAGTCTTAAGTGGACTTAACATCATGGCTTATCATTGCACAACATTGTGACATTTTTACCATTTTGGCTTGATGCCATTTGTTTCAGATATCAGGTAGGGTTCTTCAAAATTAGCCTACTATACTGTAAGTGAGCCCTCTGTAAAACTTTATTCTTTAACACAGACGTATCTGAATTTTAATTAAACGAGATGTGTTAGCTTCAGATTTGCTGGTGGTGTATGAGTGACTGACTTCTCAAATCTTGTTGATTACAGGAGAGTCGGTCATTCCTGTACCTGCTGATCTAGTCCTACAACAGCTCAGGCCCTCAGTAATGCAATGAAATTAAAACCAAAGGCCTATTTATGCCTTCCATTCTGTCGTGGGTACCAATCCTGACATAAGGCCATGAATATTAAATAAAAATACTACAAAATACCTAACAATTTTTCCCAAACTATGCTACAAAATTTTTTTTTAACATTTATTCTGTCCAAAGATAAGATAACGAAACATGGGCAACTCCATCTCAAACAGCATCATACCCTTGACGTCACAGACACAACAATGGTGTCAGTCACAAAGCAAAAACAATATGGCAACAGTTATCTTCATAGTGCTCAAAAAATTAGCATCATGACACTTGGACTACTCTGGAACTTCTAGAGATGTATGCTCCATATATTTTCATGTTTTTGGTTTGCATTTGTGAAAAGCACTGGGTAACTCTGTAAAGTATGAAAGTCTACAGCATTTCCAGATCTGGCATCCTTAGTTTTATTTGCTCTGAAAAAGGGCACACGCTTGTGATTACTCAGGGAAGTCCACTTACCATTTTCTGCCTGTACAGTGATGGGATCAGAGAGTTCAGAAGGTCGGCTCATGTTGATTGCAGTCTTGGCGATGATTCGGAATTGATACTGGCCTCCTTCCTCTAGACCAGTGACCACATACTCCTCTGTTGGGACGCTTTGGCTGCTTGTGTTGCAGCGTATCCATTTCTCTCCGGGAAGCTTACAAGCTTCGACGTAGTAGCCAATGATCTTGCTGCCTCCATCATGCTTTGGTCGAGTCCATACAAGGGACACCGTACTCTTTGTTATGTCAATGGCTTCAGGCTTGCCAGGAGGATCTAAAGAGGAAGGCAAACCAGCAAGTTGTTAAGGCCAGATGGCAAAAGTTGAAAGAGCTAAAGAGTATGCAGGCATGGCTAACAATTGTATGAGCTTTAGTGCACATCAGTCAGGGGAAACCTCAAACGATACATTTATGATTAAGACTTAGATTAGGAAGAAGAGGAGCAAAAATGAAGAAGAGAATTTGAGACAACTATAGAGTACATGTTGATAGTGTTAGAAAGGCTCATGGGGGAACGATGTACTTGGACATACCGACTATGCAACAGTGATTGGTGAGGGAAGATAATGTAACTGTTCAGTTGCAAATTGCAGTCATGATGGATTAGAACTTGCCAAAGTGCAGAGAGACGGACAACACAGAAGTGCTGCTATATCCTGGCTTTGACTTACCAACAGGCATTCTGGCCGTGACAAACTCTGTCGGCTTGCTTGGCTTGCTTGATCCAGCTCTGTTCAAGGCGGATATCCTGAAGGTATACTCAAGGCCTTCGATAAGTCCGGCACATGGATATTCAGTCGTGCGTACCACGGTATCATTGGCCTTGACCCACAGGAGGCTGTTTCTCTCTTTGCGCTCAATGTAATATCCCGTAATTGGGCTGCCACCATCATTGTCTGGTCTATCCCAGGCCACGAAAATGCAGTCTTTGTTGACCTTATTGACCCGTGCATTTTTGGGCTCGCTTGGCACATCTGTTGGATGAAAGTTTCTCAGGATTACATGGGGTGAAAGAAAGGCTTAAAAGAAATGAAAGAAAAGCAGATTGAAAATGTATAAACTTACCAAATGGGAATTTGGCAATCATTCGGTCAGATTGGATTGCATCTGAAATGCCAAACCGATTTTCTGCACGGACACGGAATATGTACTCCTGTCCAGGGACCAGCTTGCCCACTCTGCAGCTGGTCTTTGTGACAGAGGCAACAGCCGTCACCCAGTCACCTCGACTGATATCGCATTTTTCAACCACGTAGTTAGTGATGTTACTTCCACCGTCTTCACGTGGCAAATGCCAAGACAGCGTGCAAGCGTCTGCGTCGATCTCACTGATCTCAAATGCAGGTTCTGGAGGCCCAGGGACATCTGCAAAAGTCAAAAATCCGACATTAACAGCAGAAGCATCCAGGAACCTTGCAATGTCACTGACACTATGTGAGTCTGAGGAAAACACGTACCCATAACGACCACTTTGATGATCTGGGACACCTGGCCACAACTGTTCTCAGCGGACAGGCTGTAATAGCCACTGTCATTTCTAGAGACATCCTTAATAATAAGAACACATAAGTTCTGGGATTTATGCACTGCCAGGCGACTGGATGGCATGACCTCTTCTTCACCTCTCTTCCATTTGCAGGTTGGCACAGGCTTTCCAGATACGTGAGCTTCGACTCGGAGTTTCTGTCCTGCTTTGATGCTGATGTGTTCTGGCATGATAATCTTAGGAGTCACTGCAAAAGTAAGTAAATAAACCAAACATGAGGACCTCTAACGGTCTGAACGCTGTAAAAACACCACTGAGGTAGAAAAGGAGAAAGAGACAAAAAGTCCTCGCTTACTCAGTTGCTCTTTGATTTCGAAAGCTCCTTCGGCTTCTCGGGGTAGGCTGCTGCCCACTGCATTTCTTGCCGCGACTCGGAATTTGTATTTCTTTCCTTCTTTTAGGCCCACAACCACAATACTCAGGTCTTTTACTACCGAATATGGAGTCCACTTGTCTTCGGGCTGGCCCTCCTCAATGTAATCAATGACATAGCCGTCAATTTTCGAGCCTCCGTCGCGCAGAGGTTTGACCCATGCCAAAGTGGCACTGTTCTTTGTGATGTCGATGACGTCCACTTT
The DNA here is from genome assembly GCF_016835505.1 of Polypterus senegalus. Lineage (NCBI taxonomy): Eukaryota > Metazoa > Chordata > Cladistia > Polypteriformes > Polypteridae > Polypterus > Polypterus senegalus. The sequence continues at coordinate 64,361 of NW_024377025.1, read as the reverse complement.
CTTTGGAGGATCGGGTTCACCTTGGGGAAAATAAGTTTGTCTGATATAGTTAACAAGTCTGGAAACATTCTCAGTTGGTTTGAGTGGAAATAAAACAACAGAATAAACGATGTGCTATTTAAAGAGGTGCCAAATACAATTTGGTGCTCTGCAGACGTGAAATAATCATGGTGTTTCGACGTGTCCATCCTCGCCTCTTCCTCTTAAGTGATTTGTCTCAGTGTCCACATGTGTTTGGTAAAAGAGCAAATCCCGCAGCCCCACCCACCACCTGCACTTCTGAAAAGACGCTCTGTCTGCACAAATCAGGACATGGCGTCCATCCTCCCCAAAATGTTAACACACGTTTTGTGAAAACAACACCCAAACGTGACGCTTCACAGACGCGGCCTATTTGTGCCTTAAGTCAGCTAACAGCACCACTGATGCCACCCTCTGAGCATGGCTGATTGTCCCTATCAAGCCGTTTGTTTTCTTAACCCACTTAGTGCTGCATAGGTGCCTGAAGCGAGAAGACCAGGACGTGCACGTCATCCCTTCATGTAGCCTCACTCGCTTTCTGGTTATAATCCTTTTCTTTCCGGCTGCCGTCTGTCGTCTTTCTCCCGATCAATTTTTTTGTGTCCTTGCGGTGTGCTGTTTTCATCGTTGGCACCACGGACAGGGTCTTATCTCCTTGCTGTTTGATCTTTTTGTTATTTTAAAGATAATATTTTGTAATTGGTTTTGATTTTGTTATTATATGTATTGATTAATACTTTGCTTATTAATTATTTTGTGTTTAGCCCTTTAAATTATGCTCCTCGTGTCCGATATTATTAAGCATGGGGTTGGCACATCTGACAGCTCAACTGGAGAGCCACCCCAGCACAGTTTAAGAACCAGCCCAGGCCTTGAGCCCGTTTCACTATTCTTTGGTTTTGCTTTTTGCATTTACGTTCTGGTTTTTGTAATAGGGTGCGATTTTTGGATTCTGTTCTGGGTTCACCTAGCAGACAAACTGAAACCAATGAAAATGCTAAAGTCAAAGATTTCATAATGCAAGCCTTCATCCATCGGTTTTCGAGCATTACGGTATTGGAGATGGAGTCTACCCTGGCATCCTGAGGCACACTGGTGCTCTTATCTACACACACAGCCCAATACACCGTTGTTAATGAATTTCTGCGGGACGTATAAGACAACTGGAGTAACCAGAGGGATCAAGGAGGATGTAAAATCTCCACACACATGGGGACTGATTCCGGGCTCCAAGAAACTATAAGGCAGCAGCACTAAGGACCAGGAATGTTGTCTAAAGGACAACAGTGAAGCGTTGTTTGCTAAACAAGCCGCCATGGTCCTGTCAACTACTATGTCATAATAAACAATAGTGACTTCCACCGTTCAGATTTGTCAGGACTGTGGAGACCACAGAGGTACCATTTTAAACAGCACATCCTGCACAAATAAGGCACAGTTAGGGTCTTACTGATGGGATCTGTTGCAAGGTATGCCTTTCCGGTGTCTCTGGGAACGCCAGAGCCATACTCGTTTACGGCTGTAACTCTGAAGTAGTACTCCGTGCCAGGCACCAAGTTGGCCACTTTGAAGCTCGTTTTCTTCCAGTCAGAGACGACAGTGGCCCAAGTCTTCCTGTCCACTTCACGCTTTTCAAGGATGTAGTGCGTCACAGCACTTCCACCATCGTTCTCAGGGGGAGCCCAGGAGATCTGGCAGGACATCTTTGTTATGTCAGTCACTGCTAAATCAGCCACGGGCCCTGGTGTGTCTGTAATGAAGGAAAAAAAAATGGTTAAAGTTTGAAAACAAAGTTGGAATTGCAGAAGGTCCTTGATTGGCATCAATCAAAATGTGAGGCGAAAAAAAACAAAGGCAAAAATGTTATTTACCGAGAACTTTAACATTAACAAAGACGGCTTTCTCTCCTGCTGGGCTGGTAAGTGTCAGAGAGTATTTTCCAGAGTCATCGCGTGTGCTCTCTGGGATGACAAGGAATGTCATGGTGTCAATCAGATCCACTTGTCCTCTTCTGACGACATTGTCAATGCCCATTCTCCTCCAAGTGACTTTGGGTGAGGGTCTTCCTCGGATGGTGGCAAACAGTCTAATGGGACATCCAGCTCTAACTGTAAGGACCTTCCTGAGACTAGCGTCCAGGTCAATTTCAGGTGCCTCTGTGAAATGCAATCAATGTTTCATGGTTAATAAGTCATGTCACTGCAATAGCAATAACATACTGAACAAAGTAGATTTCACAATCGAGGACAATACCGAGAATCTCTTTGGGAAACACGGCTTCCTTCAGCTGAGCGGGTCGGCCCAAGCCAACTTGGTTCTGTGCAGAAACTCTGAACTCGTACTCTTCCTTCTCATTCAAGCTGGTGGCAGTGAATTCAGTGAGGACCAGCTGTGCAGCGACATTGCATCTCTTCCATCCTTCATCTGGCTTATCGCTTGGTCCCTTGGGCCTCATCTCTACCACATAGCCAATCACTGGAGCACCACCGTCATATACTGGTTTAGACCAGCCAAGTGTGATGGAGGTCTTTGTGCTATCGACTACCTTCAAGCCGCTTGGAGGACCAGGAGGTTCTGGAAAATTAAAAGCATTAGAATGGTTAGCACAGACTCTTAACAATGCTGCATGGTCGAGGTGATTTGGTAGATATCCAAGAAGGGAATAAGTTCTTATTCTAGGCTATTAAAGGGATAAAGCATAAATAAGATAAAAGTATTTAATATTAGTTTAGTCCACATTCTTATATTTTTCTGGACTCAGAGGTTCATTTTGGAAGGGGGGTTAGGTGTCACCTTATAGATTTTATTGAAGGATTAAACAAGGGTTAGGGACGTGAACTACAGGACAACAGGGGCTTCGGGCCTACAACAGGTAACAAAACTGGGCCATCAATAAATTGTAGACCCAGAGGTATGGAACTACAGGGTGACCTTTAATGACCCCAAAATCACCATCGCCTCCAGATATCTCACCCTCTTAGCATGGGAGAGAGAGATGGATAACCTGGCATTCACCCAGATCCAACTCCGGACATCACCAACACACTCTGTGTATCACTACAGTGTGCATATTACTGTCTTCATGTCAGAGATATTTTATTTTATATTAAAAAAATATATAAAGAGGAAATATCAAAAAGATGCTTTACTCCAACCAGGAAACCTTTCAGGCCTTACACAGCATACCATGGCTATTTAACTCCGAGCTGACGTGTGTTGATATTTTATGTGATACTGGTGCCATTTGTGCTAATTTGTATGTGTTTTCCAGTTTATTCATTGTTGATTTACCTCTACTATGTATTCTGATAAGAGCAATAAAAAGGTATCATTTTTTTTTTATGAGAAAGAAAACTTAGTTACCTATTGGATCTTTTGCAGTGATGGGTCTTGAAGGACCACTTGGTTCTCCAAGGCCAACTTCATTTTCAGCCTTGACACGGAACTGATACTCATGTCCAGGGATCAGGTTAGTGACTCTCATCCGCCTCTCGCTGATTGGACTCTTTGTAACTGCCACCCATCTGACTCCTCGCTTCTCTTTCTTCTCAAGGATGTATCCCGTGATGGACTTGCCACCATCGTTCTCAGGGGGAGCCCATACAACTGTCATTTCTTCTTTGCCAATCTTCGTTACCTCAGGAGTATCTGGAGGCCCAGGCCTGTCAAACTGAGTCTTGGCAATAATGGGCTTGCTCTCAGTTGGTGGGCCAGTTCCCATTTTGTTTTCAGCTCTGACCCGGAAGATGTACTCATTTCCTTCCACAAGGCGAGTGACATGTGCATAGTTGGTTAAAACTGAAGCTGAATATGTGGACCATACCATTCTCTTGGTCTCACATTTTTCCAAGATGTAGTTCTGGATTTCACAGCCACCATCATCTTCAGGAGGGTCCCACATAACCTTACATCTGTCATAGGAAATTCCAGTGACCCTCAAGTCTCTAACTGCTCCTGGTTTATCCAGAACATTCACCATAGCATAAGCAATAAAGTTGCCAGCTGAGTTGGTAGCTGTTATGACATATTTTCCACTGTCACTACGCTTGGATTTTGTCAGAAGGAATTTTGAATATTCGCTGGTTGTTTCAATGCTAAGTCTAGGACTCTTGCTTAGTTCCGGATCTTTATCCTTTACCCATGTAACTTCTGGGTCGGGTTTACCTCTAAGACCTGCTTCGATTCTTATCGAGTCTCCTGCTTTCACAACTAATGTTCCACTCAACTTCACGTCCAGAACAGGCTTCTGCAGCTCCTGTTTGACGACTGTTTCGCTTGTTTTCACCCAGTTACTTTCTCCACCTTCATTTTTGGTCTGCACTCTAAACTGATAAATCTGGTTTTCTATGCATTTGTCAATCATAAAGTGTGTCTCCTTGATGCTGCCTTTATGGACCCGTTCCCATTCTTCTGAGTCTTTTAGCTTCCTTTCTACATGGTAGGAGAGGTTTGGACTACCACCATCATAATCTGGCTTGCGCCACTTCAGAAGAACAAATGTTTTGCCGACGTCAGCAATGTGAAGATTTTCTGGCTCACCAGGCTTCTCAACAGGGTCAATGGCCAACACTGGTGTCTTAGTCTCAATAGTTGGGCCTGGTCCGACCTTATTTTCAGCACAAACACGGAAAAAGTACTCATGGTTCTCAATGAGAGAAGCTTTGACTAGGCGTTTTGTAACATCTGATGAAATTACTGACCATCCTCGCTGGCTAGGCTCCCGACATTCTACGATGTAGTTAGTGATCTCGCTGCCTCCATTGTCTTCTGGGTTTTCCCAGGAAACTACACAGGAGTCCTTGGTGACATATGTAGTCTTCAGATTCTGGCACTGTCCAGGCCTATCTAGTACATTCACCACAATAGAAGCTTGGGCCTGACCACTGCTGTTCTTAGCCAACACTGTGTATTTGCCATGGTCTGCTCTGGTAGCTTCTTTAAGGGACAGTTCGATCACTGGATAGTCATTTCTCATTTCTGTACGCTTGTCTCTAGCTAGAAGTTTACCTTCTTTGGACCAAGTGATATCGGGGTATGGTCTACCCTTCACACGAGCTGTTATGCCAATTGTCTGCCCAACTCTAACAGTTAGCAGGTCACGACAGGAGACATCAAGGTTGATTTCAGGAGGCTGAAGAATGTCCTTTGCAATAACAGATTCAGGAAGTTCTCTAGGTTCTCCTTCTCCTATCACATTAGCTGCCTTAATACGGAACCTGTATTCCGTGCCTTCAATGAGTCCTGGAGCTCTGAATGCACACTGCTTGATTAAGTCGTCTTTATTCATTCTGTTCCACTGGGCACTGCCCGCTTTTTGGCATTCAACAATGTAACCTAAGATGGGACTGCCTCCATCTCTGGTAGGTTTGGTCCAGACTAAATCGGCCCATTCTTTACTCCAGTCCTTGAGTTTAGGATTGACGGGAGGCCCGGGAGGCATAATGGGACGTATTGCCCTGATAGGATCAGAGGATGGAGAAGGCTTACTGATGCCAGCAATGTTTTCAGCAAAGATTCTGAATTCATATGTGTTGCCTTCAAAAAGTCCAGGAGCTCTGTATCGGAGATCAAGAACAGGAGTCTTATTCACACGTATCCACTTGCCTGATAGTTCTCTGCGCTCCACAATGTAGCCGCTGATTGGGCTTCCTCCATCAGTTTTTGGCATGCCCCAGCCAACTGTGACTGCATTTTCTGTTATGTCAGAAGCGACTGGTTTACCAGGTGGGCCTGGTACATCGAACATGTGCTTGGCAACGGTTGGCTGTGACTCTAGTGGTTCACCAATGCCAATCTTGTTCTCGGCACGGACACGCATTACATATTCACAACCCTTCTGCAGGCGTGGGATCTTGACCTTTGTGCTGGTGCTACCAGAACTTACAACACCCCAAGTTTCCTTCTTGGCTTCTTTCTTCTCCACAATGTAATTCATTACTGGACTTCCGCCATCGTCCTTTGGTGGGCGCCAGCTGATCACCATGTGGTCTGGAGTTACTTCCAAAATATTAATGGGGCCAATTGGAGGTCCTGGGACATCCAAAACAATCACATGCAAAGCTGCAGTCTTACTTCCAGCAATGTTGGACACGGTAAGCAGGTATTCACCCGTGTCTTTTCGTGTGCATTCTTTAATGTTCAGAACAGTTGAGAAGTTATCAGTGTCGATCTTAGTGTTGCCTTCAGTTTTGATTTCAGTGCCGTCAATCACCCATTTGGGTGTGGGAACTGGGATTCCTCTCATGATTGCAGGAAGTCTAATTGTGCTTCCAGCTTTAACAATGAGTCCCTCAATCAGTTTCACATCAACTTCAATGGAAGGTGGCACTGAAAAAAGAAGCAAACAAAAAATGATGCATCATGGGACTGAGTCATAACACAATTCCCCCTCCTAATACACAGCAGTGTATGGAAATGAGCAGTTAGCTTGCTGAGGAAAGAGGAACATTTCGGCAGTTCCAACATTCACATGGAGTTCTATCACACATACCGCTCTAAAGATTTAAAAATATTTAAAAATGTGTCTTTCAGATATTTGTACACTGCCAACTTTTGCAATTCGTTGATGTACTTATGTATCCACCTCCAGTGTCCTAGGCTCAAATTCAAGTGGGGAACTGCCCTCCTTGGCCCACATGACCCCTTCTCCAGCTACCTTAGCCTCTCCTCCACACACACACACATACTGTATATATATATATATATGGACATTTGGCAGTTCTAATATGACCAGTTCTATGACCCGTGGTGGGCTATTTTCCCATGCAGGATTGTCTCCTGCGTACTGTAGAAATTCTAGAATACAATTCTAATAACTTTATACTTGGACCATACAATGTGCTGGTACAACCATATCTGGAGCACCTTTGTGCAGTTCTGGCCATCAAATGGCAAAAATCTGCATTTTTTTCTATTAAGTATAGAATCGCATTTTAGACCATGGAGTACATTTGAAATGGCTGCCAGAAAACCCTTCATCCTACAAAAAGGTTATGAGAATCTGTAATGAACTACTGAGTGGTGGAGTCAATGTGGAAACCTTGATGAATTTTAAGAAATATCCGTAATGTAGGACAAGTGAGCTGTCAGCTAACCAGCTAGGTTTGAGTAACTTTTGAGTGGTCCCCTCTTCTTTATTAAACTTTTAAACATTTAAAGGGTTACTTATACCCAGATATCAGGGACTAAACACACAGCCTCTACAGCTACTCAGCATCGCTTCATCCTACATAGCTGACTCATCCCATACTATGGTTTCAACATTCATAACCGGAGAGGCAATGGATCTCCTCCGACTTCCTCATTGCATTGTCTGTTCCAAAGCCACAAGTCCTTACCAAGTTTTTCTTGACACAGAACTGGCAGAGTTGTGTCAGGTCGGCTGAGTCCAACAGCGTTTTCAGCCTTCACCCGGAACTTGTAGGTCTTTCCATCTACCAGTCCAGTGACAATGCATTCAGGGATGCTGACAGTCTTAAACTTGGTCCAGTCTTCGGTTCCGTCTTCCTGATACTCAACTAAAAATCCTGTGATATCACTGCCACCAGTGCGATCAGGCCAGTTCCACAGTAAAGATACTTCAGTTTTATCAACATCCACAGGATGCAAGTTCTTTGGTGGTCCAGGTGGGTCTTAAGTAAAACAAAAGACAATTAACAGATCTGTACCTTATAGCCACATTAACACTTTGACACTTTCGGTAGGGTCATTATACTCACATAGTGGATCGATGGCTTTGATAGGCTTCGTTGTCTCAACATATTCACTTCTGCCAAACTGGTTTTCAGCGGCCACTCTGAAGAGATACTGGTTGCCTTCCATTAGGTGCTTTGCCATAATACTCTGTTTCTTAGAGGAGGAGGACATTGGTATCCAGCGTGCAGCTGCCACATCTCGTTTTTCAACAATATAGTTAGAAATGACAGCTCCACCATTGTCCTCTGGCTCTTTCCAAGTCAAGTAGCAGGAATCCCTCCTGACCTCACTGATTGCAAGATTCCTTGGTGGCCCAGGTTTGTCTAATGAATATAAGAAAAGATAAAATTAGAGAGGAATTTCAAAACAAATTGATCAGAGTTGTAACAATCCAGGTACACTTTAGAGCATGGGGCTGGGTGAGAGCCAGCTCAGTGTCACACAGGCAGAAAGGAACCATGATGGGATAGTATTTTTCTAACCAGAAGTTCTCGGACTTATGACTGATGGGCAGTGCTGACACCACGAATCACCACAGATTTCAGTACTGAGAAAACAGTAACTAGTTAAATGTATTTTTACAAGAACATGACATACCTAATACGAATACGTTGACAGAGACAGTCTTGGATCCCATTTCATTTTCAACCGTCAAGGAGTAACAACCGCCATCAGCACGGACAGAGTTGCGCACCTCAAGTTTGCTTCCAACAGGTGTGACCTCAATATCGGCCTTAGTGGAAACCTCTTTGTCTTCCTTTTTCCAGGTAACTTTTGGGAATGGCATACCCTTAATTCCGGCACTGAGTCTAATGGTGCCACCTGCCTTGACGTGATGTTCGCGTGCCATATTAGCATCAAGCATTAGCTCAGGAGGTTCTGCAAGACATAATTTTAGGTGATTTAGTTACTCTGAAGCCATCTGGATTTACTTTCTCTCCTGTGTCATACAAAAGTACTAATGTTAAGGCAATTACCAAGTCTATCTTTGACTTCCACTGGGTCTCGGACAAAAGCTGGATCCGATTCCCCAGCTGCATTAACTGCCATGATCCTGAATTTGTAAATTGTGCCTTCAGTGAGACCAAGCACTCTGAATTTTGTGTCAGGGCAACCATCAGGTGTATGGTTGGCCTTTGTCCATTCTTCATCTCCAGGCTTCTGGTACTCAACCAAATAGCCAAGGATCTTGCCCTTTCCATCATGACGAGGAGGTTGCCAGGACAGATCGACTGAACTCTTGGTTTTGTCAACTGCTTCGGGATTGACAGGAGGACCAGGCTTGACTGTAAAAAGAGCAAATCAAGTGAATAAATTGCAAAGAAAGATAGTAGTTCATAATCTAAGCTACTGATGAGAGCCCAACCCCGGCCTGCATATTATATTCAACTCACCAATTGGATCTTTGGCAAAGATAGGCTTAGATGGTGGGCTGGGGTCTCCAACACCAACTTCATTTTCTGCCATAACTCTGAATTCATATTCACATCCTTCCAGAAGATCGTGAACTCTGTACTGTGTGTCTGGGTATATAGGCTCCATGGAGGCGCGGGACCAGCGGTTTGACATGGTCTCCTTCTTCTCCACTATGTAGTTGGTGATGGGCTTACCACCATCACGGGGTCTGTTCCATAGCACAAGAGCAGAATCTTTTGTAACTTCCTTTACAGTTGGCTGCTCTGGGGCCTCTGGCACTCCTGTAGAGAAAAGCAAAGCATTCATTGGTTATATACAAAATATGATTGCTACGAGAGTGGAGGACATCTGAATACAAAGAGTGTTGCGTACTGAAGAGATCCTTAGCCTTCACTTCATCTGAAAACAGTGGGTCACTGATACCATACGTGTTTTCAGCACAGATTCTCATGATGTACTCCCTGCCTTCAATGAGTTTGGGCACTTTGCATGTTGTCTTTGAAGATGCAGATGTTACGGGCATCCACAGATCTCTGTTTGTGTCTCTCTTCTCAATAATGTAGTTAGTAATTGGACTTCCACCATCATCCAGAGGAGGCTTCCAAGAAATAACCATGTGGTCTTTATGAATCTCATTAAAGATGACAGGACCTTGAGGAGGCTGAGGTCGGTCTGTAGGGGGAAGATCCAAAATGACAATGAAGTACAGTTTAAAGAGGACAAACTACATTCACTCAAAACAGATGTGCAAGAACAGATTAAATAGTTCTGCTACAGATGAAAATGGCAGACTCCAAAGGCAAGAGGAAAAAAAAAGACTGGGAGATGAAATGAAAACTCATCCATCCATCCATCCATTATCCAACCCGCTATATCCTGACAACAGGGTCACGGGGGTCTGCTGGAGCCAATCCCAGCCAACACAGGGCACAAGGCAGGAAACAAACCCCAGGCAGGGCACCAGCCCACCACAGTCAGAAAAATCAGGAGATCAGAAATCAAAGCATCAAACCCAAACCATTAACTACAACTTAAGGTCTAAACAGTTAGCAAATTGGTCCTTTCTTATGACTAATCCAAGAAGAAAAAGCAAAGTGTTTTGTTAAAGTATCCACAATCTTGGCCAACCTGGAATTGTGCAATATTGACATTAATTTCATTGTGGTAAGGACTTCACCACTCATGACTTCCAGGTGTCACATGGAAAAACCACGAGTGTTGTTAACACCAACAACAGGCTTCTGTGAAGCTTAGCATGGTATCGTATAATAATAAACTTAAAATGCAAAATGCATCAAAATCTAACCAACCAATAAAACGTTTAATATTTGAATTCTACAGAGTTCAGAACCTTAGGATATCAAGAAAAACTATAAAGAAAGGCAAAAGTACATAAATAAATCCAACAAAATTATAAAAAGAAGCAAAGCAAAAAAATGAGAAAGTAGTTTGAAAAGCCATGAAGCTAACTAACACACGCGAAGATCTGCTTTGGTTTTTATCCGCAGCTTTGGACATGGAATACAACGTGACGACGCTTTAAAGAGTCTCGCACCGCCACTTCAAGTCGCCGCACTACGCCAATGGGATCGTTATCAATGGTGAAACTTCACAAAATGGAGGCGCCTGCCAACAAAATTAGAAGCCAAAATGGTGGTAACAAAAGCTTCAATAGATAACGATAAAAGCCTGCCTAATATGTAATCATTAGTATCACAAATTTTGCAAAATATTGTAAAGTTGATTTTAGTCGCTTTAAACAACCTTAATATTGAGTCGGGGAACCACAGGGTTTTAAAATGGCTGAAAGAATAATTGAAAACCTTTGCTTCCATAACTTGGACCCTCAAAACAGTTGACCTTTGTCAATAGTCAGAACACTACATTGACCGCAAATTAACTCCAACTACACTGATTAACAATAATGAACTCCACAAGTGATCCATGTGCATAACGTAAATCTGTACAGCTGACGCCAACTCTGACTCTGCTCTGCATTTCAAAAAAACTTCAATAGATAATGACAAAAGTAATTTAAAGACACAAACCCAACACAAAAGTAAAACAACAAATACAAATGTGATCAGCAAACATGGCAAACCCTCAAAATCAAAATAAAAACTTTCACCCTCACTTACAATGTGCAAATCAGGAAAAGAATAAATAAAAAGACGTTTACATGAACGATAAGCTACAGCTTCTGTGGATTTGTGTCCTTCATCTGGATAAGTCGGGTATAACACATTGAAGAAATGCAGAGAGGGCAGCTACGTGAATAGTGTTAAATCGCGTATCTGCATGCCGTATCCTTCTACAGGTTAGAACGTATTATCAGCGGTACTTGCCTACAACCATGACGTTGCAGAAGCCTTTGCGGGAGCCTGTGCTGTTTTCCACCAGTACGCAGTACTTCCCACTGTGCTCCCGTTTGGCCTTAAGCACGCCGAGGCACAAGGTATTGTGGGTAGTCCTAATCTTCACATGCTCATCTTCTTTCAGGTCGATGTTGTCCATAGACCAGATAACCTTAGGGGCAGGTTTGCCACTGTAGCGTCCCTGCAAGCTGAATGTTTCCCCAATTCTTACGGTCACCTTATCACGGAAGTTGAGCTCAATATTTGGAGGCTCTGTAAATATAAAGAATGAACAGCAGTTCAGAGAAACAGGTGTGACTGACACCAGGAGACAGATTCCGCAAGTTTAGATATGTAATCAAGACCACAACTCACCAATCTCATCTTTGCATGTGATTGGCTTTGTAGGGAATGATGGCTTTCCTTGCCCCACAATGTTTACCGCACTGACACGGTACTCGTATGTGTCACCTTCCTTCAGACCGTCATTGGTGTATTTTCTGTCCATCAGCTTTTCTTTGGTCACTCTGTTATATTTGTCTTTGCCGATCAGGCGGCTCTCAAGTATGTACATGGTGATGTCTGAGCCACCATTATACTTAGGAGGCCTCCAGCTTAGGCTTACAGAGTCTTTGGTAACGGCAGTCACTTGGAGATCTTCTGGGCGCTCAGGCACAGCTGTTATCATAAGAGAAAGTGATTGATGAAAAAGTTCTCCACCAATCAGTAATAATCTGTATTGTTCCTCAAAATGGTCTTTCAACATTATACAGTGGGCAAAAAACAGACATTCGCTGAGGCAGGGATGCCAATCGCCCCATTACTGAAATTAGATCTGCATATTTTGTAAATGAAATGAAACATTTAAATTAAGATAAAGTCATTTTCGTAGATGCATGTCACGCACAAATGCGTATTACATTTGACATGTTTACTATAAATGGAGGTGACATTAGGTAACCGTGAGGAATGTACCATAGCAGACACTTACAGACTGGATCCTTGATCATAAGTTCTCGCATAGTTTCCACAAATGGACCCATTCCAATGATATTTTCTGCAGCGATCCTGAAGAAATAGGATTTTCCTTCAATCAGATTCTGAACCACGGCGCTCTGTCGGGTCACCGTGTAAGTCACAGCTGTCCAGCCTTTGCGCTCCGCCTCCCGTTTCTCAATAATATAATTGGTGACAGTAGAGCCACCGTCATCTTCTGGTGAAAACCACGTCAACTTGCATGAGTCATTTGTAAGGTTTTCACTGAGGAATGGCACTCCAACTGGACCAGGAACATCTGCAGAGCCAAAGGGGGTCGGTCACAAACAGTCTTTGTATAAAACCTGTGAAAATTCAATAAGCAACTGTGTAACCGATGCCTTACCTAATACATCAACGATAATCGCCCTTTTCCTCTCTCCACCTTCATTTTTGGCAGTAAGCATATAAATGCCTTGGTGCTGTCGCTGGCACTTCTTGATTACAACAGAAGAGCTAATAGCTGTGGTTTCAATGGTAGCTTCTGCTGGTAACGAGCCATCATCTCTACTCCACGTGATTTGAGGAGGAGGCTTTCCAGATACATAAGCCAGTATACGAATCACCCCTCCAGCATGGACAACAATCCTTTCCTTAACACTTGCATCCAAATCAATTTCTGGGAGGACTGAAAAAAGAGAAGGAGGTACACGGTAAGATTATAGAAGCACCATGCAGCAAACCACATCTTACTGTGAGGCGCAAGAACAAACATGGTGACGTACCAGTTCTGTCCTTCATTTCAATAGCATCTGTAACATCTCCAGGCTCCCCAACTCCGGCTGCATTCACCGCTCTGACTCTGAACCTGTACAGGCTGTTCTCTTTCAGTCCTGAGACCACCAGCTTGGTTCCTCTGACTTCCTTGTCTTTGGCCTGGAAGAAGATTAAGAGTGAAATAAAGCCATTAGGCCAGTGGTTCTCAACCTGTGGGGCGGGCCGCCCTAGGGGGGCACGAAGTAACAAAAAGGGGGGCGCGAAGATGTGAAAAAAAGAAAACAAGAATCAAAAATATGAAAAAACATCTGTTGAAAGCAAAACAAATGAACTTAAACTCCATTCTGATACTAGAACAATAAATATAGAGTTAGGTAAATGTCGATAAAAGTTAAGTAGGTATAATAAAATATGCATCTACATTTCAAAAAAATGTTAGGGTGGGGGCGCAATTAAAACTGTTAATGAAAACTCGGATCGCAAATACTTAAAGGTTGAGAAACGCTGCATTAGGCAGCAGTCAATGAATGGACCTGTGAAGACGACAAGTAAAAAACTTCAGACTTACTTTCTCCCATTCCTCTTTGCCCTCTTCCTTAAACTCAACAAAGTAACCAATAATCTTAGATCCTCCATCCTTCAGAGGTGGAGACCATTCAAGGTCCGCAGTGGATTTTGTCCAGTCTGTAACCTTTGGTCTTGGAGGGCCAGGTGGTGCTAAAACAAAAAAAAGTCACATATGAAAAAGTTATTTTGAAATACAATGAACACTAATTTCAGATTAATGTTCATTCATTTGAAGACTTTCACTCAAGAATTTGACTAGGAGAGTTCTTCGTTTTGGTGACATGGTGGTTGAATGAGCCATTTTCGGTCAAATCATTAAATATATACACATACTGTATATACACACACCTGCCTAATATGTAATCCTTAGTATCACAAATTTGATGATTTTATTTGCTCTAAACAACCTTAATATTGAGTCGGGGAACCACAGGGTTGGAAAATGGCTGAACTGCCCAGCCCCCTCAGTTTCAGTTGAAAGAATAATTGAAAACGTTTGCTTCCATAACTTGGACCCTAAAAACAGTTGACCTTCGTCAGTGGTCAGAACACTACACTGACCGCTAGTTAACTCCAACTACACTGATTAACAATAATGAACTCCACAAGTGATCCATTGGCATAACGTAAATCTGTCCAGCTGACGCCAACTCGGGCTCTACTCTGTGTTTCAATGCTGTAAGCAGGAATCAAACGGCAGCCATCCAAGATTTCAGACCTTCTTTTGAGGTAATTCCTCAGGGTTTGTCTAGCAGTTATATGTTAAAGTGCATCGCTGCTGGTAAACATGGAGAGTAATTGCAAACTCCTCACATAAGTGGTGGAAAACACCATGAGGTGACCTAGACACCTCACTGCTCTCTTCTTCAAACCCCCTGTAGATATAATTTTATACATAAAAATACTCACAGATTGGATCTCTGGCAAAAACTGGATCAGATGGCAAACTTGGTGGGCCGCAGCCAGCAGCATTAATGGCAATGACACGGAACTGGTACTCAGAACCTTCAATGAGGCCAGTTACATGGTGGGAGACTCCCAGGGGCATAATCCTGATAGGGTCCCGGTTGACTCTGTTCCATCTCTTTGCAGTTGTCTCTTTGCGTTCCAGCCAGTAGCCAGTTACTGGAGAGCCACCGTCATATTCTGGTTCCTCCCAGTTCACTGTCATCGCGTCATGAGTCACACTGGTGATAGTTGGTTTGTCACATTGACCAGGAACAGCTGTTGAGAAAAAAAAGCAAAGCTCTCAGTTTGCTTCGGAATGATCCATCTGTGACACGCAAAGTGACGGCCGAGTAATGAAGAGCCCCCTTACTGTAAAGATTCCTGGCTCTTTCAGGTTCACTGTCAAGAGGGTCTCCGATGCCGTAGGCGTTTTGAGCCATGATGCGGAACACATATTCATGATCCTCCAACAGTTTGGGCACTGTGTATGTGCACTCCACCGCCTCATTTGTGACATGCACCCATGTCTTTCTGTTTGCTTCACGTTTCTCAATGACATAATTGGTGATCTTTGAGCCACCATCATCCTTAGGTGGCAACCAGGATATTGTCATCATTTCAGCAGTGATGCTTTCAAACTTAACGGGTCCAACTGGAGGCCCAGGGCGACCTGCCAAGACAAAGCAAATCCATACATTATAAAACAAACCTTAAACTAGTGGCAAAGAGGAGACACTCCAGTTTGGAAAAGGTTCAAGTACCAAGAACGTTGAGTCGCATTTCCTTTGAAGCCGTTCCCAGCTCGTTTGTGGCCGTTAAAGTGTACAGAGCTGAGTCCTTGCGGTTGGACTGCTGGATCAACAAGGTGCACTTGTCCTCGCTTACAAGCTTATTGATGTGCTGATCATACTTGACATCGGTTTTGTCATCGGCCTTAAGGGGTGGCGCTTTCTGCCAAGTAAGAGTTGGGAAGGGGCAGCCCTTGATCTTTGCAACAATGCTGACATCAGTTCCCGCTGCGACTTCCATGAACTCCTTCAGCTCAATTGCAGGTGCACCTAAAGGAAGCATGTGTTTATTAATTCAGGGCGCATACATACATGGACTGGCACTTCCCTCCTTGTCTCTTGTCAAACACTTACATGTCTGATCCTTAATAATGACAGGGCCAACTGTCGTGGAAGGCCTGCTTGTTCCAGCCTCGTTTACAGCCTTCACGCGGAACTCATACTCTCCTCCTTCGATAAGATCCTCAACCTTAAAGGTCGTCTCCTCCACGTCTCTCTTATTGCACTTCTTCCACGTCTCCTTCTCTGCTCCTTCTGGGACCCAACGGAGTCGTTCCACAATGTAATGTGTCACAGGAGCTCCTCCATCATTCTTGGGTGGTCTCCAAGAGAGTGTCACAGTGTTCTTTGTTATGAGATTAATCTTCAGTCTCGTAGGAGGCTCAGGTGGATCTGAAAGTAAGTAATGGACTCTTAAGTCTTCTTTATCTTTTGACAAGTGGCGCGACTAAGGAGTTTTATGCTAGTAAACTACTTACGAATAGGGTCTCTTGCCCTGGTCCTCTGAACGGTGTCAACTGGTGGACCTGTGCCAAAGCGGTTTTCTGCCCGGACACGGAAGAAGTACTCTTGGCCTTCGATAAGATCTGGCACAACAAAAGAGTTGCTTCCACATGCCGGATTCACTTTGGTCCAGGCCTTGCCTTCAACTGTTTTCTTCTCAATAAAGTAGCTCTTAATTCTGTCGCCGCCATCATTGTCTGGAATCTTCCAGGTCAGTCTGCATGTGCTCCTGGTAATGTCACTTACTTTGAGGTCCTTAGGTGGCCCTGGCACATCTGTGAATGAATAATCATCAGAGTTTAGTCATCATGGTAATAGTGCAATGGCACTGCGGCGCCTGTGCTATTAAATATGAAGGACTGACGTACCAAGAATTGTAACGCGCACGTTGACAGTCTTCTGCCCGGCCTTATTCTTAGCTGTGATGCTGTATCTACCTGAGTGCATTCGCTTACACAATGGAATAAGCACCGTTGACGTTTTCTCTGTTGCTTGCACCTGAAATACATGAATGATGAGGAAATAAAAATTACATCTACACATTAGCCCTTCACAGATGACATGCAGTAGAGAAAGATGAAAGCAGCTTATGGTACCTGGCAATCCACAGGGATGTCGTAAAGACCATCCTGGAATGAAGAGAGCGAAAGGTTAGAATCACAAATCCTGTGAACACCTCAGCTGTTTCCATACTTTTCTGAAATTACCTTGAGCTGTTTGGGTGCGTCTCCTTCGTACTCCCAGGTGACCTTTGGCACCGGACGTCCAGTGATGGTGGCTGGTATTCTGATGTTGGTTCCTGCACGACATCCCAGTAGCTCTTGTGCATTCACATCTATGGTGATGTCTGGCTCCTCTGTAAGTGGGGAAAAAAGAAAGACCATAAAATGTCCATCTTTCGGACAAAGTTCAAAGTATTGAATCCAGATGCCAGTATCTTAGGGAGTCTAAACATCTTTATTTATTGGTGGGTCCGTCGACTCTCTCTTCTCCCTTCAAAAGAGGCTGCCAAAGTCAATGATCATGTGACGATGACTAGGAGAGACGGAAACCCATCCTAGCATTTGGAAGGACTCCACAAGCCAGTGTGAGTAAACGAGTTTTGTCAGAGGGCAGTAACTCCCTAAAACTGCAAAGAATGCACCAAAATGCACCACAAGAAGCAGCCAGTAGACTGGCATTATCCCCTAAAGAAGTATCTCTGTAATATAAGCTGATTTCTGTCCAACCAGCAGCTCCACTCCATAGGGTGCATTTATCATTAGTGCTTGGGATACTTTGGAATGTATGTTTAAAAATGTATGTATTTTTCATTCCAGCAGATGGCGCATCACAAACCTTAACACTGGTATTGAGAATCCAATACCAAATACCACATAACTAAGGCAACAGATAGACGGACATCATAAATTAATGAAGGAGAATTTTAATTGAAAAAATATTTTTCTATCTATGTAAATACAAAAATAAGGTGAGGTGTTTGTCTATTTGTTCGCTCAATCCCACATAAACGGCTGAACTGAATTTAATGAAACTTTGGTCCAGCATTAAATACTGGTTTTATCAGGGAGGGGAGCAACCTGAAAACCGGTGCCAATCTGGTGAGACTACAGTTCCCATCAGGCACCAGGAGTGTGCTGGGGCTGATGGGAGGACATGTCATCAAGCATACACAAACTCTTCAACCAGCCAAGTTGTGCTCTCTTCTAGGACCACAGGTACAGTTTTTACTTCTCAACTAAATGGGATGCCAATTTTATTGTCTTGCTGGTATGCAGCTGTTGTCTAAGAGGACATCATTTTGTGTCAATGTGGGTTGTGTTTAGCCATTTTGAATTTCAAAATGTTTATTTATACCAGGGAACTTCAGCTAATATTATGTAAGTTAATTTCTACCCATCCAGCAGCTACAATTTTCAGAGCATTTCCGTGTGCCTTAGAGGTCCATTCTGGACTTCAGTGCCACCGCAGCAACAGATGAATTCATGGCTGAATTCCATGGAACATTACCTTGGATTTCTTTGACGATTATTTCTCCTGTTATTTGGCTCGGTTCAGACTCCCCAGCAGCGTTCACAGCTTTAACTCTAAATCTGTATTTCTTGAGCTCTGGCAAGTTTGGTACGGTGAAAGCACAGGTAGGATGTAGCTTCTCGGGGTCATTAGCTCGTGTCCAGTCCGATGTGCCCTCAGGCTGCATTTCAATGATGTACCCTTTTATTGGACTGCCGCCATCTTTGTCTGGTGCTTTCCAGCCCAGTGAAACACTATTTTTGGTTTTGTCTGTTACATCAAGGCCAGTTGGAGCTCCAGGTGGATCTGCAAACAAAGCAGATCAAACATTCAGTGTCATGTGGTGATGTTAAGTGACATTAAAGGAGATCAATTGTCATGGGAAAGGCATCAGATGGTATCATTACATATATACGGATTTCTTGCATTATGAAGAAAATTGCCAACAGTCTAACAAGAACATCCATCAAGTTACGCAAAAGGTCAAGGTGAACATGTCTGAAAAAGGGTCAATGATACTTACAGATGGGATCTGCAGCCAGAACTGGATCTGAGGGTTCACTTGGAGGTCCAGTACCAACAATATTGGTCGCCATCACCCTGAACTGGTATTCCACTCCTTCGATGAGTCGGAGGACATTATATTCCAGGCCTTTAACTGCAGGTTTAGTAACTGGGCCTCTGTTGACCCGTGCCCAGTACACGCCACCCACTTCTCTCTTCTCCAGCCAGTATCCTGTAATTGTGGCTCCGCCGTTGTCCAAAGGTGGCTCCCAGGTCACCAACATGGATGTGTTTGTGTGTTCAGTAACTATTGGTTTGCTTGGTGGTCCAGGAAGACCGAAAGGATCTTTGATGACCACCTTTCCTGAGCAGCAGTCGTCGCTGATTCCATATTTGTTCTCGGCTCTAACTCTGAACTGATATTCTCCTCCGGTATTCAACTTCCATACCTTAAGGCAAACACAAATACAAAAAATAAGTGAGCATTGTTGCAGTTCCAAAGGAATGGTTTCAAATTATCTGGACTTGACTTTTCATGGAATGGATTGTTTCAGATCAGGTGCTGATTTGCATGGCAGTATTGTTTGGTAAGATGAACACTGTGCAGGCTTGCCATGCTTTTGCAACACTTATTTCATCCTAAAAACACCTTTGTAAGGTGGATTTACATAACGAGACCATTACCTTGATTACCATTCATTTAAACTGGAAAAAGTTTTAAGTGTTTACTGGCTCTAAAAATTTACCTACATTTTAGCTGAAATAACCCCAAAATACACGAACATCTAGAAAATGAATTGAATAACGAATCATTTTCCCTTCATTCAACACCATTTCATAAAGCTGAGAGTGAGCTTTTGATTTTTCTTTCGCTTTTCCAACTCTTTAAAGATCTCTTTTGTAAACATGACATTCAAAATCACGTGAGAAGACAACACATGACAGCACGTGAACACAACAGCAGCTGTGAGAATGACTGGGACTAGGATTGGACATCACCATCATCCAGCCCCGCCTTCAGCCTCCAAAGAGCCAACCCCACCCCATTCCACATTCTTCCAACATCTCAACACTAGATCAGTCAAGAGATTAG
This sequence comes from Polypterus senegalus, assembly GCF_016835505.1. NCBI lineage: Eukaryota > Metazoa > Chordata > Cladistia > Polypteriformes > Polypteridae > Polypterus > Polypterus senegalus. The sequence goes on along the minus strand of NW_024377025.1, from coordinate 44,427 downwards.
ATCCCCTGGTTTCCCCTGGATTAGATTCCCTGGTCACTAGATTCTGGTGATTTCGAAAAAAATTGATGCCTGCATCATTTCATGCCACATGGAACAGTAATCTTTCCTATGATTGGCATTCAGGATTAAGAACCTTTTGAACCTGTTTTGCGGTTCTGGAAATACAAATACGGGTTTACAGGTCACAGAACTCAGTTCTGTTATTTTCTAGTTAGACTGTCATTATAAGATCATAATTACATTTTTGTGTCATTTCTGGTGCCATCTTGTTTTCATTTGTGTCGACACATCCAACTGCGGAGCCCGCTAAGCCATATGTCACCGCAGGTCTACTTCAGCAGTTGTGGACCAGCAGTTTCAGGACGGAAGTGACGTGACGACTACATGCTAATCACGTTAACCGCTAACCTTAACTTTCCTCCTAAATCTGCTGGTCTATAACTGCTGCTCTACACCTGTGGTGGCATCAGCTCCTCCAACTCTCCAACTTCAATATATTCTGCAACTTCTGCCAAGAAACTACGGTCATAAACTGCAGTGACATATGACTCTGTCGCTCTCCAGCTGGATATTATTGATTTTGTGGAGATAATGTTTTCATGTTGCTAGCCAATCAACCCAGAAATGCAGTTGACTATGTCCAGGGTCACAGGTATATTCATGACAAACATGTCCTCTTTATCCAAATCTGTGGATGATTCCACAGAAACCTCTGCATGGTCGACTTGAATAACATTATAGACCCACTTTATTAGTTTTGATTTTTGTTTTTGGTAGATGTTTTCATGAATGATAGGATGGACTCTTGGTATTAACCTTTTTGCAAGCTCTTTTGCCATTTCTTTCTCATTTAGACCTTCATACTGATGTCACAGATCAGTTTATTAATAATTTCACTACCAGAGCCAATAAAACCTTAGTGCCATAATGTATTGTGAGTGTGCCACAAAGGCAATTGCCAAGAAACATGACCTACTTTGGCTCTGCATGTAAGAAAAGGCTCAGGAGATGATTTCACCCTGGATGGTTCTCCTCCATTACCCCACTTGCTACCATTTACACTGAAATCCTAAATCTTAGGAATCAAAAATGGAGCACCTCGCATAAGTAGGCAGCCATAGGTCTCAATGTCCCATTTCATTTCACGCCATCTTACCCCAAGTCTCCTCTCAATAATGCAGTTTGAGATTTCCTCCCATTCTGATTTCTTCACGCTGGCATCTCTCTTGTCAATGATGTAGTTAGTAATCTCACTTCCACCATTATCCACTGGAGCGTCGAATGTGAGATAGCAAGATTCAGCCTTGATTTCTGAAACAACGAGGTTTCTTGGTGGCGATGGGCGGTCTGTGAAGATGAGGAAGGGTACAGGCCACAGTTACCAATCACAGTACAATATCCCCAATCAGAGCAATGATCAGAAGCTAGATGATGAGTTTCCTTACCTAAGATCTCAGCTTTAATTGTACGAGATGATGTCCCAAGGCGGTTGGAGGCAGTAATAGTGTAGTAGCCTGTGTCTTCTCTATTAGATTCTGGAAAACGTAGCTTAGAGGATGCTTCAGTGCGGCCCAACACCTCGGTGTCGATTTTCATGGTCTCTGGTGGCTTGGTGATGACAACCTCATCTTTGGACCACTCAATCTTAGGCAAAGGCAGACCTGTAATTTGTGCAGGGATTTCAATGGGCTCTCCTTTCTTCACAGTAACTGTGTCTGCCTTAAAGTGTTTCAGCAGCTTCACAACTGGAGGCTCTGGAATGATAAAGAAAACAGATGATGTCTTGACTTGCTCACCATTATGGCCGATAAAGTATAAAAAAGAAAGCAGAACCAAAGCAAACCTTCATCGTCTTGTACTATCACCATCAGTGGAATTGAAGGCTCACTTTGTCCAATCTCATTAACAGCTTTCACACGGAACTCATACATGTGCAGTTCCTGAAGGTTTTCAACCAAAAGTGTTGTGCCCCTGCACATCTGTGGGGTAACAACGTCATACTCTGCTTGGTCTTGTCGTTTCTTCTCAACAATGTATCCAATAATGGGACTACCACCATCATTACGAGGAGGCCTCCAAGAAAGGGTGACGGATGACTTGGTCCTTTCTAAGTAGTGGAATTTCTCAGGTGAGGTTGGTGGGCCTGTAGCAAGAAATTATTACAAGTGGTTAATTTTATCTTCACACACAGAAAACCAAGTTATGCTAAATATTGTAAAGCAAGATTACCGAGTGGATCCACTGCCAGAATTGGGCCAAGTTCAACAGGAGGACCACAGCCAAATTTGTTCTTGGCGAAAATTCGAATCATGTACTCTTGGCCTTCAAGTATACCCGTAATGTCACATTTGGATGAAACTGTCTCCATTGGTTGTCTCCATGTGTGCATCTTGGCATCCTTTCGTTCAATAAGGAATCCAGTAAGATCACTTCCACCATCATCTTCAGGATCAGACCAGTTCAACAAAATCATCTTTCTTGTGATGACAACAGGCTTCAAGTCAAGAATGGGACCAGGGACATCTAAAAAAACAAAACAAAACAAAGGGTTACATTATGTATTTGAAACAAAAACATCACACATAACTAGGGTATGATATGTGGGTTTTAACTTGCCAAAAATGTCGACTCTGGTTGAGGCCGCCTTGGATCCACTGCTGTTGGTGGCAGTGACTGTGAATTTGCCGTGATCTTTACGAAGGGCATTTTTAATGGTAAGAGTGCTCGAGGTTCCCACATTTTCAACAATAATTCTCTCTGTATCGATGTCCTGATCCTCGATGGTCCACTTAATCTCTGGTGTTGGCCTTCCAGTGACTTTAGCAGGAACTCTCAATGTCTCACCAGCTCTGATTTGAACACCATTCTTCACAGAAACATCAAGTTCCACGGTTGGCAGTTCTGTCAAAACAGGCAAAGGCATTTTGTGAACTTCCCGCTCATAATTTAAGACACATTGTCAAATATTCCTAACAAAAGAAATTTCTAAAAGAGCTTTTCTGGTTAATTAATCAAATATACTATCCAACCACTTCTTAAAAGATGTCAGGATCTCCACTACTCCCAGAACATGGTGGTGTGACAGACTGGATGCTAAATATTCTGATCATGTGCTACAAATTTAAAAAAGTTGTCTGCTTAATGTGGACACAGAACCAAAAAGCGAGACTATAAGGTGAATTTAGATCCTTACCTTGAGGATTCCTGACAGTTACCACTTCGGACATTCCAGGTGCTCCTTCTCCTGCAGAATTCAAAGCTGTCACACGGATCCTGTAGTCTGCATCTTCCCTTACTCCCTTAACTGTTAGCTTGCAAGCCTTGATTGGCCGATCTGTGCAGCGGGACCAGTCGTTTTTCCCTGCCAATGCTTTATCCACATTGTATCCAGTGATTTCTCCACCTCCATTGTAAATTGGTGGATCCCAGGCTACATCGATTGATGTGTCTGTTGTATCGTCAATTCTAACAACAGGAGGACCTGGCGGACCTTTAAAAGCAGTAAACAAAAGATGAGTTAGAGAAGAGTGAGAGACCACAGAAGAAACTCTCATGCTGCTGCCATGCCATATATTTATGCATCTCTATAAACTCACTTATTGGATCATGAGCTGCCATGGGGTCAGATGGAGGGCTGAATTTCCCAGGTCCAGCAGCATTCTCAGCGCAGACCCTGAAGATATAGACAAGGCCTTCCAGAAGGCCATCAGCCTGAAGCTCCAAAACATTCAGAAGATTCCTGTTAACTCGGGCCCAGTGAGTGCTGTTGACCTCACGTTTTTCAAGCCAGTAACCCAGAATAGGGCTGCCATTATCTTTGGGTTCATTCCATTTGACCAGCATGGTGTTGCTCGTTACATCTGCAATTTCTGGCTTGTCAGGAGCCTCAGGTGGATCTTTGGAGAGCACAGAATACAGGACATAATGTTAAATACGTGTGCACAATCACATTACGTCAGACGACATTGACCATCCCTGACACCAATATCCCCAATCCAGATGGAAATGACCAAAATCAACATAAAAAGACCACAAAATAATGTTATGTATGAGACCAAATATATAAGAGAGCCATAACAGTAAGAAGTCCAAAATGTCTAATAAGGACATGATGGATTCTTCCAGCCCCACAGGCTTATCTTACATCTGCTAATCCCACAACAGGCTGGATCATCCATGGTTCTTCTCACTGGGTGTTTTTTAATTTCTCTAGCTGCCTACCTCCCTGCCAATCAGGTCTTTGCCCCAGTGAACCTTCAAATTGTACACTCAAAAAGCTCTACTTGCTCTACGTTGTCCACACCATAATATACCTGCTATTACAGCACTAATAATTATTTACACGTTACCTTTCTCTAACCAAAGGTCACTGCACATTAATTAGAAAACTGCAGTAATTTTACAGGCCAAACCTTACCAAATGGATTCTTGGCGACAAGAGGCTTCGACACACAAGGTGGTCCGGGACCAAATCTGTTTTCAGCTATCACACGGAATAAATACTCTTTTCCCTCAATGAGTTTGGTCACAGAGTATTTGCACTGCCGTAGTGTTGATGTCACCGTAACCCATCCAATTTCAGCTTTGGAGTTATCCTTCTTCTCCACAATGTAGTTCAGGATCTCACTACCACCGTCATCTAAAGGTGGCTCCCATTTGCAAACCACAGAGTTACTTCTTACATCCTCAAACACCAGGTTAACCGGCGGTCCTGGGATGTCTGCAAAGTAAAAGGGTAAGGGTCTCATGAAATATGCTCATTTCTTTTAGGGGAGAAAAAAAGAACTGTAAGGAGGTTCACCTACCAAGCACATTGACTTCACAGGTGGCAGAAGCGACCCCATGGTCATTTTCCACTTTAATCATGAACACTCCATGGTCAGGTCTGATGGAATCTCGCACCATGGCACAAGACACTCCTCTCTGGCTGTTGTCAACTGTTAAGCGTTCAGGGAGAGACAGGTGGAATGGTTCTTCCACTTCAGGCTCATCCTTCTTCTTTCTGGAAACTGGTTTGGACACTCTCTTCTTGATTTCTTCAGGTCTGATTACTTCATTGTCTTTCATCCATTTAATAGAAGGATATGGTGATCCAGAAATGATAGCCTCTACCATGATCTCCTCACCTTGCCTCACATTTAGACCAGATTGCAGACTGCCACTCAGGAAGACCTTAGGTGGCTCTGAATTAACAAAAATACCAATGAAATAATCATTGCATGGAACAACAAAAAGATGAAGTGCCAAAATCAATGGTGATCCCATCACTATTATCCTCCTATTTTAAGGAATCAAACAACCCGTAGCTTGTTATGCATGTTTAGCACTTACCAATTGGGTCTAGGGCCTTGATGGGTGGTGTAGCATGAGAAGGTTCACTAACGCCAGCAGCATTTTCAGCCCGTACACGGAATTGGTACTGCTTGCCTTCTTCTAGTCCTTTAACTGTGTAGGACAAAACTGGCACCAGGAAGTCATTGCATCTCTCAAACTTGTCTCCTCCTTTCTCCATCTTCTCTAGAATATAGCCCATAATCTTGGAACCTCCGTCATACATGGGTGGCTTCCATGTCAGAGTAACAGACTGTGAAGTTGGGTCATGGGTTTCAACATCAACAGGAGGATCAGGTCGTTCTGTTGAAAAGAAAATGGTAACAAGTGTGTAAAATGTGTACTGGCAGCCTGTTGACTTTAACGGCCTGTGCAGATGTGTCAGAACACCACCACCACAGTGCTCGTCTATTATTTATTCGTCATTGCATGTCACCTTGATTCTTTCTTTCTATAGACTTTGCGACTATGCTCAAATATGCTCTGATAATGCATTAAGACCCAAGGAGAAGATAAAGACCTACTGGATCTTTCTGTGGTGGCTTCTCCACTCACCAAAAACCAAAACACACAAATCAATTGTCCTGTCTTAGCTTGCATCTTTCTCTTTCCTCCCAACTTCAGACCTAATTACTCTCAGTCTAGGAGTGACATTTTAAACACATACTAGGGTTACTTTCGTGTCAAGGTCCAGAATGACAATACTTGAAAGCTATAATGTCAATGGGTAACAGTGCCCTGTGGTGACTCTGCCATTCATATACCCATTAAATCCTTAAGCCTTCTTGAAAGCCCAGAAATTCAGGCCTTCTCCTTGACTACCTCCTCTTCCAAACAGCCAGTAGAAGCTGAGTATCTTTATGGGAAATCTTTCTGCTCTTTAGAAGCTTGGGGGAAGTAAAGGGGCTTATCCTGGGGTTTGCAAGACAACTACTTTTGCTTAACTGGGACCACCTCTTCTCTGGCAGCCTACTTATGTCAGATTTTGGGACCATTCCTTCCCTGTCCTAAGCCACATCACTATGGAGTGAGTCAAATTTCAACCCTCTTGTACTTAGGTCATTTATCAGGAACCCTCCATCTCTGGCCTGAACTTAGTCTTGCTTACTTTTTGCGTGGTTGATTCTACCTCCTCTACACTTGACACGGCAATTATGTTTCCAGATTCTGAATCTGATGAAATGTATTAACTCCCAAATAAGCCAGGAGTCCAATCTGCTCATGACTTACGTTTTGCATCCTCAGCGATAACTGGATTGCGCAGCTCGATGTATTCTCCGCCACCAATCTTGTTGACGGCCTTCACCCTGAAGTAGTATTCACCATTTGGAATGAGATCCTTCACTTGCCAAGTCAGCTTGTTCTCGCCAGACATCACAGTTGTGTATGTTCGGCGTCCAGCTTCTCGTCGTTCCAGTGCATAATGTAAAATTGGTGTTCCTCCATCGTTCTCTGGAGGCTCCCAAGAGATCTTGCATGAACTCTTTGTAACTTCACTTGCATTGATATCTTTGCATTGGCCAGGCAACCCTGAAATTGTAGAAAAGGGGAAAAAATGTTATGCAGGAAATTCAAGCAAAGTCAACATTTTTATGTTTTTAATAAAGCTCAAGGGTTTTTTCAAATTTCTCACTTACCGATGACTTTAACGTTAACTGTTCCTGTTGTTGATCCAAGCTTGTTCTCCAAGGTGATGGCATAATGGCCGGCGTCTGCGTGAACACAGTTGCCAATCTCAATGTGGGCAGCAATGTGGTCAGAAGTGAGCTTTACTCTGTCATCTGCCTTCAACTCTTTGCCATCTTTGTGCCAAGAGACCTTGGGTGTTGGAACAGCTCGGTAGGGAATGGGAAGGCTCAACTTCTCACCTTCCACGACTACAATGTCTTGTGTTTGAAGTTCAATTGAAGGATTACCTTCAGAATGGGAAAACAAGCGTGTGTCACCAAACGCTTTTTAATATACACTTGATAAATAAAAGATGGCACATTCAGAATGATACTTACAGTCTGGGTCTTTAGCGAAAACGTTCTCTGAGATTTCCGATGGATCACTTACACCAATTGCATTGACAGCCCTAACTCTCAGAATGTACTCTTTGTCAGGAATAATGCCCTCTTCGGCCTTATATTTGAGATCTTTCACTGGCCGAGAGTTAATTCGCATCCATTTTTCTGTGCCAGCTTCACAAAGCTCAATATGGTAGCCAAGAATTGGACTGCCACCATTTTTCTCTGGAGGTTTCCAGGCAATGGAAATATGATCTCTGCTAGCATCAGTGACATGTAATTCCAAAGGAGGAGATGGAGGACCTGAGAAACAGCAAAAATAAAAAAAGAAGAAGAATACATCAGCTGTGTGCGACTCATTGTAAATAAGGAGAGAGTGATGGAAAGTAAGTCAAGCAGCACCACAGATGGCTTCCTGGGACAATAAACAATAAACAAAAGAAGACTTTCCTAATGTATCTGTGGTCTAGTCTAAGGGTCTTAAATCTGAATCTGTGTGATTCTATTCAGTACCAGTGTCTCCCATTCACAATCTTCTAATCCATTCATTCACTCTAGTCTCTTACTTGTTGGGTCCTCAATGTTAAGGAGGTCTGTGGGTTCACTTGGGTGCCCAACGCCAGCTTCATTTTCAGCTCGGACTTGGAATTGCACCTCTGTGCCTTCAATGACATCAGTTACTCGGTAATTGCACTCGGGTCCAGGAGTCTTCCCAGCTTTGACCCAGCGTGTTCCCAGCTTCTCTTTCTTCTCAATGACATACCTGTTGAGAAACAAAGCGTTCCCTGGACGTTAGCCCACTCAAGTTACATGAGATAACCGACAAAAGAAATGGTCAGTTGAAACGAGAGACTACCTTTGAATGGGTCGACCACCATCATTCTTAGGAGCTTCCCATTTCAGATCCACGTGTCTCTTTGTTACTTCGACAACCGTCAAGGCGTAAGGAGGCCCAGGGGTTGCTGTTGAGGAAAAAAGGTACGTACAAATTGATAATCACAGTTTCTATTAACGCATATTCTAGTTATTGATAGTGAATCGAGCTATCTTACTGAAAGTGTCCTTGGCCAGAACAGAGTCTTCCAGTTCACAGTATTCACTCTGACCCACAGCATTTTCTGCTGCAACACGGAAGACATACAGCGAGCCTTCGGACAGAGGTGTCACAGTATAGGTGGTCTCCTTCACCGTTGTGTCAACAGCCTGCCAACCCTTGCGTCTGACATCCCTCTTCTCAACAATATAGTTGGTAATGGGGGAGCCTCCGTCCCGTTCCGGTGGTGTCCACTTCAGGTCAGCTGTGTTCTTTGTAATGTTTATAACCTCGAGCCAACGTGGAGGTGATGGTGGGTCTGTAAAATGAACAATTAACAACACAGTTGTCGAACCAAGAGAACATGATCATCTCAAACTCACATAGGTTGGCACAAATACAATGACTTACTCAGCCGCTCCTTGCAGAGCACTGGGTCACTGGGATCGCTGGGATCGCTCTCCCCGGCCTTGTTTATCGCTCTAACCCGGAACGAGTATTCTTGTTTCTCCATGAGTCCCTTCAGGAAGTGTTCAGTTGTAGGAACACCCTCTGCAACCCGCACCCAATCTTCTGTTCCACTCTTCAGCAGTTCAATCACATACGACTCGATTTTGGCACCACCATCGTGCTCAGGCTTGGTCCACTGTAAGAATGCAGAGGTCTTTGCAACATCCTTTACAGTTGGTTTGCCAGGAGGCCATGGTGGATCTGTAAGTGAGTCATAAAAAAGAAATTATTGACCAAAATAATTAGAAAATGAAAAATCAATAGAGATAAAAAGAATCCTGACCACTTCATCTTCTCCTTACTTTGTTTCTTGTCTAAAGGTTCCCTAATGTCTTCCATGAAGAAAAATGAAAAAAAAAAAAAACGTCCCAGCCATTTACAAACAGAAATCTGCATCCCTGCCAAGAGCCAACCACCTGGCACTACCACCCCACCAGGGGGCATCACTACCGGAGAACTCTAATTGAGACCCCTCTAGATCACCTTCCTTAGGTCAGTAACCAGGGGATTCCATGGATTCTGAGCTTTGCTCCTCCATTGCCTTACAGCCTTGAGGGCACGAGGAATGGGACATGAGCTGCGGTTGATTCTCTGATCCTCATGTCAATTTGATTATTAAAAATATACTTCCAACATATTCTACAAATGAAATGTTTGCCATAGATTTCCGGCCCTCCATACTTGACCACTGCCAAAGCACATTGTGCTGCCAGGGTGGTCACTTACAGACCACTTCATGCCACAGCCATTCCAACTTCTTTCTCTTCTCTACCTTTGATCAAACTTTTGATCGATATGTTTCTTTTGATGTACAAGGTCATTCACAGTTCACAGAGTAGACCTTCAAAAGACGTTTTACAAAGAGTACAAGAAGAATACGATTCAAGTCCATTAAACGGCCCCAGTAAAAGCCACCCGAGACCGCTGGAGGTCCCCTTGGATCGCCTGGTGCCAGGCTGCCTTTGTTATTGAGAGCCTTGACCCCGATCCTCTGAAAGCCTCTACCACAAACTCTCCATGGGTGCACCACCATTCACAAGCAGGACTCTTCATAAATCATAGTCATGGACGTTTCTCTTAAATATTGCATATGTTGCATTTGTAAATCTTTGCAATTGCTTTCAGCTTCTCTGCAATGAAGGATAAACTGAGCTGGATGTCCGTCTAAGCCCCACTGAGGACATACCTCCTAACCCTCTGCTATTTCTATCACTTTTGTTTTCCTTGGTTGTGCCCTCCTTTTATATTTTTTGTTGAATATTTATGCATTGTCATCTGTCAAAAACAGGTAACAGAATATATTTTCAAATACAGAATACTTGATATCGCTCGCCCTACGTGTACTCTCCTACATCTTTCCTCGGTATCCTCGTGTTTTTCAGCCTCTCTTGACAGACACTTCCTGTCTTGATCGTGTTCCCATAAAGCCTGCTTCCCAGACTGTGTGTTGCTTACCTCTCATCTGCTTTTTCACTACCACCAATGGTAGACAAGCCCCCATTACCTGCTGTGAAAACACCATTGCTAATGATGTGAATACGACTCAGGTTGTACCCCATTAGTATTTAGAGACCCAAAGCTGCTCAGTAACCTGTGTTCCTCCTAGGTCTCAACGTCTCTAGCTCGGGGCTTCCTCTCTCGATCGCATTTCTATAAAACCTGCTTCCCAGGCCCTGCCATTTTGAGGCACATTGCTCACCTCGTGTTCACTTTTTTTACTACCACCAATGTTAGATGGGCCCCCATTACGCATGACAATGTCAATTGTATTCTTGAGAACATGTCCTGTCATTGAAGGCAACTTGGGTTGTGCCTTGTTAGTATTTAGCAATCCAGGATCACTCTCTAAGTTATTTGCTTTGTTGTCATTGAAATGCGTCATTTTAACTATTTTTCATAATCATAAATTGAACTTCGCACCCTTAAACAATCAAGACATCCTCCTTACCACAGAGCCACCTCAGACAAACTGATCATTTTAAATCAAAGCCAAACTGTCCAATTAAATTGCTCATAGGCACTGGACACCCACACACACACACACACACACATTTTATTATATAGTAGATAGATACCTGCATTGTACAGAACTTGGGTTTTCAAAAGGCACTACTGTATATGAAGGCACTATTATATTTATTATATCAGAACAGTCCTTTCTCTGTGCTGCCATAAATTTAGCAGAGAAACACAAAAATGGCGTGAAATCTAATAAAATCTTCAAACACCTGCCAGGATGGCAATATGGCCTACTTACCAATTGGATCCTTAATCATAATTTGATCCGTTTCGTCACTTGGTTTTCCAGGTCCAGCAAGGTTCTCGGCCAGGACACGGAACTTGCACTTCTTCTTTGTGGGTAGACCCTTCACTCTGTTGATTAGAAGGGGAACTCCCATTAGTGCCAGTTGGAGGTTGGTCAATGTGTCACTGGGGAGTTGTGTCTGGTAATGTCGTATTTTACGTTAATATGCTTTTAAATAAAAGTAACCACAAGGCCTGAGAGTAACGTCAAGAGGGGCGATAGAAGCACAGCACTATGGTTGAGTCCTGTTCTTTCTACTTTCAGTCCAGTTTGTACTTATTTTACAGACTTCTTTGCCAATCAAGACTGTTTATCACTTGTACCGAAGGTTTGAATCAACTTCTTATTGGGTATTGCACCCTTGTCCCTGTCTTTATGACTATTACTTAATACTTTGTGTGAACATATTTCATTGGAGCACACATTTGGCGTGCTGGTGGTCTCCACGTTGCATTTACATGCCTCATTAATGGTGTTCATTCCATGACAGTTCTTGGCGCTGTCAGGAGGGTCACATATCAGTCTGTTCAGGAACGTTTGAGATGGTGCTAGGGCCGTTGCTATTTTTAATATATATAAATGATTTAGATAGGAATATAAGTAACAAGCTGGTTAAGTTGACAGATGATACCAAGATAGGTGGATTAGCAAATAATTTGGAATCCATTATATCATCACAGAAGGACTTGGATAGATTTGGAAGATTTGTGGCAGATGAAATTAAATGTCAGTAAATGTAAAGAATTATACATAGGAATTAAAAATGTGAGGTTTGAAGACACAATGGGTGGTCAGAAAATCAAGAGTCCACCGTATGAGAAGGAGCTAGGAGTCATAGTGGACTCTAAGCTATCGACTTCTAGACAAGTCATTAAGAAGGCTAACAGACTGTCAGGTTATATAGCGCCTTGATGTGTGGAGAACAAGTCACAGGAGGTTCTGCTCAAGCTTTATAACACACTGGTGAGGCCTCATCTGGAGTCCTGTGTGCAGTTTTGGTCTCCATAAAGACATAACAGCACGAGAGAAGGTCCAGAGAAGAGCGACGAGGCTGACTCAGGGCCTACAGGGGTTGTGTTAGGAGGAAAGATTAAAGGAGCTGAGCCTTTACAGTTTAAGCAAAAGATGACTGAAGAGTTTAAAATCCATCCATCCATTATCCAACCCGCTATATCCGAACTTCAGGGTCACGGGGGTCTGCTGGAGCCAATCTCAGCCAATACAGGGCACAACACAGGAAACAAACTCCGGGCAGGGCGCCAGCCCACCACATAAAGAGTTTAAAAATTATGAAGTGAATTAGTGCAGTGGATCGAGACTTGTTATTTTAAAATGAGTTCATCAAGAACACGGGGACACAGTTGGAAACTTGTTAAGTGGAAATTTCGCACAAGCATTAAAAAGTTTTTCTTTGCACAAAGAACGATAGACACTTGGAATAAGCGACCAAGTAGTGTGGTAGACAGTAAGATGTTAGGGACCCTCAAAACTCGACTTGATGTTTTCTTGGAGGAAATAAGTGGACAGGACTGGCGAGCATTGTTGGGCTGAATGGCCTGTTCTCGTCCAGAGTGTTTTAATGTTCTAATGTTCTAAGGCAGGGGTCTTCAACTAAAATCTATCGAGGTCCAGTCAGAGAAAATTTCTTGAAGCAAAGGTCCGGTCCGTCTGAAGATCATGTTGTCTAACTATTTAGTATCATGTCTATTTAAGTAGCCTAGTAGTTGTATCAACATCTGCATGTAATTAATACTAGACTTTCAAATCAAATTAGTTTAGTACAATTCATAATCCTTTTGACAATATTTATTTTCAAACACAGAACTGAACATTTATGTATGACTGCAAATATGTACTTTTTTGTTCTGTCAGTGTATAATTTCTTCTTTAATTTAATAAACAAAAGTAGGGCTGCACTTCAAAATAAGACAAAAATAAATTATGAAAACTGTGCATGCTTAAATAAAGTGCTAAACTTCAGAAGAATACAAAAGGAATGGAGAAAAAGCTTAACATTTCCCCTTTTCTGTTTCACATTTTGACTCAAGTCTCAACCAATTTCACAGATAACAAATCTCAACACATCTTAACAATGTAACAGGTTTAAATGCCCATTTTCTTCCCCTCTTATATTCATTGCCACACTTTTTTGCTCAGTGAGAGAATTGAGCTCTAGCTTGTCCTGCCAGGGTTTTAAACCTGGGCTTGAATGGAGTCAGAGCCATTCTCATAGACATGTGGAGGTGTTCATTGTTGAGCCTGGAACGATATTTAGTTTTTATTATGTTCATTGTGGAGAAAGCTGCCTCACAGTTGTGTGTGTAGTAGTCTTTATTTTTATCGCTACATTTCTTTCGAACGTTTCGGTTCCTGACCTTGCCTCTAACACACGTTTCACTATCTTTCTTCTTTTCGACCGTATCTCTGAAAAATCCCTCCTCTGTTTGCGTACATGGATTCGTAAAACAACGTTCACCGACTAGAATCCGCAGACTTGATTGGATGAGAGGTATCACGTGAAATGGCTTAGCGCGTATACTGTGTATTTCCTCACCATTACCGTAAAGATTACAAAAGCTGCGCCGGGTAAAAATAGAAGCGCCCCATCATGTTTAAATGATAACCTTTTGTTTTGGCTGTAAGTCAAGGTCCGTATGAGACAGCTTTGCGGTCCGGATGCGGACCGAGGTCCGCCTGTTAGTGACCTCTGTCTAAGGTAAGCAGAGAACTGGCCGTTTTTGCGTGCTATTTATTATGGGATTGTGTCACAGTAAACCTGCAATTGACTGCAGGATCCAGCAGAAGTTATGCATTATAAGTACGGAGAATGGACGCACGGGTTGGCCTGGGCAGTATGTTGTCTCTCAAACAGCTTAAGGTTTAGGTTCTGTTTTCATGCAGCTGTGCAGACCCACAAACTTCAAAGTGTAGGTTGCTTTGGTGAGGAGCAAAAGCGTGAACGTCCTTGAAACGAGAAAGCCGAAGCTTATCCAAAACCTGAAACTAATCCTCGAGTATGCTTTATGAAGGACTGACCCTCCATTCATTAAAAAAATCACGTGCATACACCCCCTTCCTGTACCCCTCCCAGGACGCTGACAGCTTTTGCCGCGTTCACGTGTTGGTGGAGTATTTGGAGCTCCGATTTGTGACGTTTCATCTTCCCACTGCAGTGTGTTCAGATGAATTTCTAGTCAGACTATTTGGAGAAACACGAGGTTGCTATTGAATTGTTATGTATGTCTGTTAAAAAAGCAATTAAAGATACACTTTATACTTTTTGTGAAAATAAATAAATAAATAAATCAAACGTATAAACATTCACCAACTTTGCTCCCAATGCAATTTGATGACAAAACTGGCACTACTGGCTGCCCAGGTTATATTTTTTATTTTACACAGATCGGCATTACATCACAGCTCAGACTATGTGTGTTAGCTTTGTTTTCTTTGAATTGTCGAACTTGTTGCTCAGAGTTTATGTGAAACTTCTAACTTGGAAACTCATATTAACTGTCTGTCCAATAGCACGTGAACACGGCATCAATGGAGTTTCCCACAATCCCCGCAGTGCATTTTGAAGAGGAAGGTCATTTAGTACAGGAATGGAAATCGAGAACAAGCAACAGAGTGAAGGTGTTGAAGCAGAAACCTCGACAACAACGGAAATGTCTCTGGATGGGAGTTTGGGACAACTTAGCTCCTAACTAAACAAACAAGAGCAGTGGACTGGATGGTCTCCCCCTTATTTACACAAAGAACCATAGACACTTGGAATAAGCGACCAAGTAGCACGGTGGACAGTAAGACGTTAGGGACTTTCAAAACTCGACTTGATGTTTTTTTGGAAGAAATAAGTGGACAGGACTGGCGAGCTTTGTTGGGCTGAATGGCTTGTTCTCGTCTCAAGTGTTCTAATGTTCTTATTTGTCAAGTTTTTGAGTACAACGTTGACTTGCCGGGAATGAAGCTTTGCGGAGATGTAGTTCAACATTCCTGCTCAATTAAAGTGCGTTCCCTTGTCTAGAGTTTGGAGTTCATGGCAGCTCATCTTTGAAGCTTCAGGTAGAGCCACGTAGATGTGATGGGTCATTTAGACTTACCTGTATGTTGTGTCTGTCACTGGAACCTTGTTACAGCGAATCCATTTGTCAAGTTCAGGATCAAATCTTTCAACCCAGTATCCAGTGATGGGGCTGCCACCATCCTCATTAGGCTCCTGCCAAGACAGGGTCACCGCATCCTTGGCAATGTCTGATGGTTGCACTCGTATAGGAGGTCCAGGGGGTTCTGAGGAGAACACATTTATGTTACTACACATTTGCTCAAGCATCCTGTCCTGATAGCATAAGCCATAAAATGGTCGTCCATCAATCACAAGGCCTTATGTTAATGTCAAATTAGACTACTTATGAACATAGTGAGGCCTAACTGAAAGCTGGACAGAGCCAAGTTCCAGGCCACCATGTTGTCAAGTTTTAACTTTAACAGAAAATGTTCCCATTTTACTCACCAAAGGAGTACTTGGCCACGATGGGCGTGTGTTGAGCGGGCTCTCCAATGCCGTACATGTTTTCTGCAAACACCCTGAAAATGTACTCCTTGAGAGGGGTCAGGTTAACCGCCTTGTAGGTGGTCTCCTTGATGGTAGAGGACAACTTGTGCCAAACCTCGCTCTCCGCTACCCGCCTTTCAACAATGTAGTTTGTCACCTTGGATCCGCCGTCATCTCTGGGAGGGTTCCATGTCAGGAAGCAAGACTCGTTTGTAATATCGGTGATGTCGAATGCAGCAGGAGGACCGGGTTTGTCTGTCAATATAAATAAAAAGGAAAGAGATCAGCTATTGTTAAACTGGCAGAAACATCAGGGAAAAGAAATCAAATGGAAGGACATTAAGAACCCCATTAACATTTTAGTGCATTTTAATATTAGAGATGTGGCCACTAGGGGGAGCACCAGAGCCCCAAATCCTTGACACTATTGCTACAGTCACAGTCTCAAGTTAAAATGAAGTCCTTAATTGCACAAATAACTTATTTCCAAGCACCTTTAAGGCCATTCACCTTCCAGAAGTAACCGATAATCCCTTTCCTTTCTTGAACATCTCCACACCACCCAGGTAAGCTAAACCTGACTCTGACTCCCTGGGCCAAGTGGATCTGCTCTGGAGAGGAGTGGAATGAAGGTTCAGTAGGACCACCAAGACATAATACATGTGTGTGTGAATGAGAGGGAGGTGAATGGAATGGTGAGGATGCAGGGAGTAGAGTTGGTGAAGGTGGAGGAGTTTAAATACTTCAGCTCAACAGTACAGAGTAACGGGGAGAGTGGAAGAGAGGAGAAGAAGAGAGTGCAGGCAGGGTGGAGTGGTAGGGGGAGAGTGACAGGAGTGATTTGTGACAGACGGGTATCAGCAAGAGTCAAAGGGAAGGTCTACAAGATGGTAGTGAGACCAGCTATGTTATGTGGGCTGGAGATGGTGGCACTGACCAGAAAGCAGGAGACAGAGCTGGAGGTGGCAGAGTTAAAGATGCTAAGATTGGCATTGGGTGTGACGAGGATGGACAGGATTAGAAATAAAGGACATTAGAGGGTCAGGTCAAGTTGGACGGTGGGGAGACAAAGTCAGAGCAGCAAGATTGCATTGGTTTGGACATGTGCAGAGGAGAGATGCTGGGTATACTGGGAGAAGGGTGCTAAGGATAGAGCTGCCAGGTAAGAGGAGAAGAGGAAGGCCTAAGAGAAGGTTTATGGATGTGGTGAGAGAGGACATGCAGGTGATGGGTGTGACAGAGCAAGATGACGAGGACAGAAACATATGGAACAAGATGATCCGCTGTGGTGACCCCTAACAGGAGCAGCCAAAAGAAGAAGAAGAAGACGACCTTGGGGGTACTTCCGCTGCTCAATTAATCAACTCCGGGAAGCGCTTCCTGGTCGAACAGGAACAGACCAGACCTTGTGCATTCAATACCCAACAGCTTCACCTGGCTGCCCCCACATAACCCAACAGGGCAGCCCCATGGGAGCAGAATTCCCATATTGGACCTTGCCAGTCAGTGTATGGAGGGCAGCAGCAGTCAGTCACTCAATGCTCTGTCCTTCCACAGTCTTAAGCCCAACCAGGGTGTGTCACTGGTTCTGGTGGGATGCCAGCTCCAGTGTAATTGCTGCTGTCCACATCCAGACGTGGAAGGTTAAACAAGGGAGCAGGATCCATCCTGACTGGGATGCCAGTTTATCCCTCATAGAGAACATCATTTCTCTGCTGCCAGGCCTGCAGTTTTATAAAGAATTGCCAGCTCAAGGTAAGTGCTGTGTTTATTCAAAATGGATTCATGTCATTTTCATGTTGATCATTTTCGTGCATGTACTGTAGTATCCTTGAATTATTTATGGGTGGCCACAGTGTCAGGTAATCGCTGGGTCCATTATCTGTTAGCTTTCGTAGAAATATCCGTCTACACTTACAGGCAAGGTATTGGGTGACCTGGGGGTTATCCAGATTACTACATGGGGGCAATATAGAATATAAAAGTTTGGAGCTTAGTGAAGACAGGCAAATAAAAAGAGAACTTCAGGTTCTGTGAAGCTCTCAGGCTCTCACTTTTAATCTCCAGAGCATTTGTGGCAGGGCTGGTTTTGCCCTTTCGGGGGTCATAATCAGCATATGTATTTTAGGGCCCCATCCCTATTAACCCCTCTTCTCTCTGTGAGTTGGGGGCACTCAGTTGGATGGTACACCCTAATCGCTTAACTTGTTTATGCAGAGAAATAGCCTTGGCCAAGACTTTCAATGTTCACACCTCGCCAGTGGCAGCAGTGCCACCTGTGCTTTTGTTCCTTGTGCACATTTAGGGTGCGGGTTGTTGTCTCTCACTCATCACTGTGCCCATCTCAGTTCCAAACTACTACAGGGTCATGTGGACAGCCTGGTGTCAGCTATGTGCCCCAGACAAGCTTTCTTTAGATATATCGGGCAGCAACAACAATGAAGTGAATGACACTGACTACCTCAAAACAACGGCGCATGTCAAGGTCAGGCACCTCCTAGACGGGAAGCTGACATTTTGTACTTGTAGTCGATGAGTTGAATGCACAAGGTATGGGCAGGTGTGAAGACAGAGTGACTTTGATCAGGGTCAGATTGTTATGGCCGGATGACTGATGGCAGTGCTTGTGGGGTGCTCACGGTCAGCCAAGGTCAATACCTACTGACTGTGGTCCAAGGAGGGTAAAGCCTCATGACACAGTATGTGCATACAGAGCCTGAAGCTACTCACTCCAAAGCTAAAAATGCTTACAAAAAAGGCAAAGCAAATCCATCACTTACCCAAAATGTTAACGTCAACGGTTGCAGTTGCCCGCCCGCTGGAGTTGACCGCCTCGATGATGTAGGTGCCGCTGTCTCCTCTCTTTGTGTCCGCAATGGTGACAGTGGACTGGCCAGGCTTGCTCTCAATCTTAATTCTGTCGTCCGCCTTGAGGACGAGGTCTGCCTTTGTCCAAGTGATCTTTGGTTCTGGTTTGCCTTTCACCATGGCAGGCAATTCAATTTTGGTTCCTGCTTTAACGGTCAGACCTGCAAGGAGCTTAACATCCAGCATGATCTCCGGAGATTCTGTTTTGAGAAAAATGAAACCAAAATGAAAAAGATTAGTAAAGATTTCATAACTCAGTGTGACTAAAGGCAAAAAATGTCATCATCTCTGGGTGTTACGCACCAATGGCATCCACAGCTTGAATCTCATCTGTAGGTTTGCTGGGCAGGCCGGCTCCCTGCCTGTTGACAGCTTTCACTCGGTATGCGTACCACTCGCCCTCCTTCAGGCCAGTGACTGCCATCCTGCAAAACGGTGACATGGAGACAGATGTGAGACCAAAACAATTTCCCTGATTGGTGCGTATTTAGTTCACACAGCGCATTACAAAGCACCCAGTTTAAAGAGCACTCGACGTTATGGGGAGCTGCTCTGTAAACGTAATCCACCCATCCTGCCTAGCACCCTTTAAAAGGAGCAACTCAACCAAATGAGTTGAAGATGGAACGACAGAATCGGTGCAAAGCGCAGGTCAGACCCAAGCCTGCCAATGTGCTGCTAAAGACCCAAACCAAAGGGTGCAGCCCAAGGGGCTTACTTGCTTTGGCCAGGACACTCACTTGGTATCTGGGACTGGATCTCCACACAACTCCCATTTATCTGAGCCACGCTGGCACTTCTCCACAATGTAGCTCTTGACACGAGAGCCTCCATCGTATTTTGGTGGGTCCCAGGTAAGGAAGATGCCACTTGCCGATTTGTCTCTCCATTTGACATTTTCAGGAGGATCTGGTACAGCTGCAGAATAAAACAAGGGCCAGTGAGCCATGGGAAAGCTAGCAGTTGTGATAAATGAGATTCTACAAGTTCGGCGGGGCACTTACTGGCTGGCACAGACACGTTAACTGGGTCATCGATGAGTGCTGGCTCCCCTACACCACACTTGTTGCAAGCCGACACCTTGAACAGATACTCTTTTCCTTGGACAAGATCCATGACGGTGAATTCCTGATCATACACTCCGCCGATCACCTGAAAATAAAAAGCACGGGGCATGAGGATCATTTGTTTCATTCCTTCTCCTCAAGGAACAAAAGAGCAAAAGCAATCAAAGTGGAGTGTACCTTCACCCAGGTCTTGCGGTTGGCCTCTCGCTTCTCAAGCAGATATCCTGTCAAAGGACTGCCGCCATCGTTTTCTGGAGCTTCCCACATCAGGTGGACTGAGTTTCTGCCTATTTCAGCCACTTTGAAGTCTCTCGGTGCACTTGGGACGGCTGAAAAGAGCAAAGGAGACATCTGAGCCAAACGGACGTTGTCGTCAGCTTCTCAGTGGGGCTCCGTTATTGTTATCTACGTGCTTTTCATTTTCTTTCTAAAATGATTTGTTCATTTTTTTAACGAAGTTGGGATTTTTTGACTTTTTGTTAATTATTTCTATAATTATTTAAAATTTTCTTCAGAATCGTTCTTTTTATTTCAGCCTGTTGTCTTTTCCTCTTTTTGTTGAGCCCAAACGAAGGGGGCATAAAGCTTTGGCAGATTCTGCCAGCTGAGCCCCCCATTTAAGGCACCGCCAGTCTGCCGCTAGGGCACTGGGGTGGACACTCAATTTCTCCTCCTCAGAGGTTCATCGATTCTTTTATATTTACTGAATATATAAGGTAAAGCGTGACGCTATCGAGATACACTTTAATTACGTTTTTGATTTTTTCTTTTAATCTGATTATTATTTATTTGAAATTTGGCTTTGACAATTCCTTCTTTTTTGTAAATTTCTGTTTTAATTAGAGTTATTTTATTTTTTTTGTACTTTCCCTGGACATATTTAAATGAGGTATACGTCGATTTGGGTGTTTTTTACTGGGTCACAGAATCCAGATATATCAGTTCTCCATGTAAAAGCAATATTAAAAAGTTTAGAACGATTTTTGGGTTTTTTTGCCACAATGCCATTTTAAATTTGTTTAATTTGCTCTGGCACTGTGGTTCTGGAGGCGGTGCGCTGGGCATTTCCTTGGCATTCCTTCCTAGAATTCTCCGGTGAGAGCAGCGTGTGTGACGACTTTGACGCGGCCGTATTTACTGCAGATGCATTGCTTCCATATCCCAGACTGACGGATGAATTGAGCAAAAACAAACATTTGGAGTGGTGAGAAAAGCGCTATATAAATGTGAAGAACTATCATCTATCTATTATATAAAAAAATCTTGGGTCGAGACGTGATCATCTCGGAGAGACACTTTGACGTCACGCGAGACTAGACATTACAAACTTAGGAAGCAAGACCTGTGAGACGATGACTTTTGTACATCCCATCCTACAAACAATTTTAAAAAAGTTCACAGACATCTAACCTCTCATTTATTGGAATGCTTTTGGCAGACACGCTTCATGTCCTCCCAGCTCTTAAAAATGTTATATGGTCTAAATGGCATGACTAAGCAAAGAAGAAAACAGACATGAAAGCGATGGAGAGAAAAGAAGGCAAAAAAGGATGCACAAGAGAACAATAATAATCTATGTGCAAATTCAGAAAATAAGGAAAGTAATAATCAGCCCGGACGTCCCGCGAGAGACACTTTGACATCCCGCAGGACAAAGCAGTGAGCAAACTTCAAGTGAAGCGAGAACATCTGGACAGACTTTGAAATGATTGCCACGCAGCACGAGAAGCAGAACACGCAGCACGGCAGGAGGAGCAGTAAGCAAGCAGGTGATCCGTCGGCATCTCCAAAGCATGCGTTCAGCCACCCCGTTCACAATGTGAGCGGCAGAGACGTGAAGTGGCTGGCGTGTGGCGTGCTCCGGTTGAGGGCTCGCGAACCAAGCAGGGGACAAAGCCCCTTAGTTATTAATGATAATAAAACTCTCTGAGTACTTGTCCCCAGGTGTTTTGAACTTGGCTTCTGTCTTTTGGTTTTCGAGTCTGGTTACAGAGTTTCATTTTTCACGATCTGATCGGTTCCTTTTCTGGCTTTGCTTTCATGACAGTTTTCTGCTGGTTCTCACATCAAATCCTCACTGCCTCTCCGAGTCAGTATAACAGCTTTAATAATTGTAAATGTAGACGTTTGGTTTTCCTCAATTTATGACATCTCATTTTTCCCTGATTAACGATTCCCCTTTTGTGGTAGTTAATATAGTAAACCTTTCGGTGTTACTTCTAGCGAATATTTTCAATAAACTATTTAGTTTACTGGGGCTCAGAGTCTTCCATATTGTAAAGAGAATATCACTGTCTAACTTGGAAATGTCATTTGTAGCTTTTCAGGTAATTATTTAACACTTACACTGTCTTTGGGTCAAATCTGGCCTGGTTTTTAGGCTTGAAATCAGTAAAGGTGCCCTAAATTTCATCTGTGACTTTAACCTCCTTACCCCCTATTAACAGACAGTAATGAAATATTTAAAGATCCCATAATTTGTACAGTTTCTCAAAATGTTTTCCTTGCCATGTCTTTCAGGTCAGTTTTGACCCACCTTTGACTCGAAAACATTAAGGCAGTTTTTGTTCAAAACCCATAAGAAATCCTCATTGTCATCTGTTCTTAAACTTGGGATCATCAGTACCTCAGGTTAGGACGGTCAATCGATGTCATATACGCTCGGAGTGGAAAATGTGACGTCCAGGGGTCAAAAAGACCCGTTGAGTCAGCATCAGTCCACTGTATTTAGTCCTTCATTTAGTTAAGTGAAAGGCGTCCCGCCATTAGCCTCCTGCCCTTCTTCTGACACACATAATGACACTTCAATGGCAAGCACAATCCTCCACCCACACTTTAAGCTGAATACTCGCATTTCTTATTTGGGTTTCCTGTGTCCCTCAAACTCACATCTTAGTTTAAAAATACAATAAATAAATCCCACAGTGACTTCCAGGTACTAAAACAGAGCATCACATACCGATGACATTGACGTTGATTTCTCCCGAGACGCTCGTCACTGGGTTTTCCAGCTGTATGGTGTAGACACCCTTGTCTGGGCGCTCACTTGGGGTGATGATCAGTTCAGTGTATGTAGCTTTGGTATCCATCTTGACTCGTTCCCCAGCTTCCAGATCTTTTCCTTCAAAAGACCACTTGGCCGTTGGGATAGGATAGCCGGTAATTGGGATTCGGATCTTGAGAGGCTGTGGAACGATGACCTCAAGGCCATCTTTGAATGCGCTCAAGTCCAAAGTAGGTGCCACTAAAAGATGTAAAAAGAAATGTAAACAAGATGAGTCTAAGAATCCAGTCCACCATTTTATATGTTGACAGGCACAAGCTAAACTAAGACATTAAAACATCCATCCATCCATTATCCAACCCGCTATATCCTAACTATAAGGCCACGGGGGTCAGCTGGAGCCAATCCAAGCCAGCACAGGGCGCAAGGCAGGAAACAAACCCTGGGCAGGGTGCCAGCCCACCGCAGGACATTAAAACAGCTCTGTGATAATAACTGACATGACTGACATGACTGCTGCTATCAAGGCTCTTTCCACTAACCAGCTATTCACACGTAACATTTAACTGAAAGTCGCAAGGGCTTACATATGGTGACTGTGAAATACAAGCTTGTAGGCCATTGTTCTTCTTCAGTGACCTCTGGCCTGGACTGCATGCATATTATACTGTGTATATATTTCATTCATTCGTTCGTTTTGGAATTCACAATACCCAGTTCATGGTTGCAGGAGCCACAGCGAGGCTACCAAGCAGGAACCAACTCCGGATGGGGTGTCAGTCCATTGTAGGGTGCACTCACACTAATTTAGAAGCACCAATTAAAGCAACATGTGTGTTTCCAGGATTTGGGAGAAGAACTGAAGTACTCGGCGAAAAACGAATGGGAATGGGAACATAGGATGGGAAAACCAGGGCTCTTCAGCGGAGAGGTAACACTATAAGCCACTGTGCCGCCACACATATACAACATTATGTCACAAGCTGTGGGTAGCAACTAAAAGAGTGAGATTGTGAGTACAAGCAGCGGAAATGAGGTTCCCGGGCTCTCTCCGGATGACAGGGTGAGGAGCTCAGTGTGCAAAGGTTGCTTTTTCTTCTATTGAGAAGAATCATTTGGGGCAGTTTGGGCGTGTATTTAGCATGTCTCACAGGAGGTGGCCCACTGGGAAAGACCAAGAGACAGACTCGGGAAACATAGGATGGTCTACTTCTTTCAGCTGCCAAGGAGAATCTTGGTATTCCCCTGGAGGTGTTGAGAGAAATGATTGAGGATAACATAGCCTGGTCAACTCAGCTCAGTATGTTGCTACTGTGACCTTCATCAGGATACGTGGAGTGAAAGTGCCAATGAAATGATAAGAAATGAACTCTTTACATCCTTCTGGAAAGACAATAACAGCAGTAGATGTCCACAGTAACTCTTATTTTTTTTTGTTTCTTTCATTACCATGTGGGTCATCTGCTGTCAGGGGTCCCAGTACTTCTGTTGGGTCTGAAACTCCCGCCGCATTCTCTGCAGAAACCCGGTAGAGGTATTTCGCTCCGTGTTTAAGGCCAGTGACCTGAAAAGACAACATCAGGAAATAAATGTGCTGCTAAATCATGTTTAGTAGCAAAGATAGAAAAAGGACCAAAGAGATGAGGCAAAGTCTAAAACCAAGCCAAGTGCGTTACTGAATAATGAAACCTTTAAGTCGGAAAAAAATCACTAACCAAAAAATGAACTCAAAAAAACAATGTGATAATATTCTAAAGTCAGAGAAACAACTATCGGAAAACAGCAACATTTTTGTTTGGATCCTCAATCTCGGATAACCAAGAAGTGCACAGCCCTGACCTTTATATCTGTATACCATTGCGCCGCGCACACCTTTCTATTCTCACAAAGCAATATTGTACCAACATTTCCATAAAATATGTACATAAAGATTCGATATAATTTGTAAATATAAAACTTGAAAGAATGATATTGAAAGTAAAAGTAAATGAAAATGATGAATTCAGTGACTTAAAAAACTCATAATAGAAAACACAGAAATGTAAATAGGTTACTAGGGAACTGTACTGCTGTGGACTCACACCAGAATTCTCGACTCTCAGTCCCTGCACAACCGAGACTCGAAGTTCTCCTACTAGCTCACGCTGTAAGAGGACCGCTCCTGAGCCAAACCTTGCAGGGTCACCACAGTGCAAATCTGCAAACTGAGATGTTTTATGGTGCGGGTCCACAGAAACATAGGAACGTAAAACAAAAATTAGAGACAGAACCCCAACCATAACAGCACTAAGCCTATCGTGTGGAATGGAGGAGACGTGAAGCCTACCTTGTATGTAAGATCGGGACAAAGTCTGGCGTTGCATCTCAGCCATTTATCAGTTCCCTCCTCACATCGTTCAATGATGTAGCCTGTGATTTGACTGCCTCCGTCGCTCAGTGGTGTCTCCCAGGTGAGCTCCACAGAGGATCTGGTCTGGTTTGAGTAGTTAAAGTTGAGAGGTGGGCTTGGCTTGTCTAAAATAAATTGAGACCACAAAAAAAAAAAAAATGAATGACATGCCAGTCTGGGCTTTGAACAACATTTACAGATACCCTCTAGGCACACAGACCTTAATTTCCAAAGAAAACAAGTAGTTAACATATAACGCTTTTCTTAGTCGACTCTGTCCTAAAACCCCCTGAATGCACAACTCCACTGCTTCTGTATTTGTAAAATGTGAGCAATGGCAAGTTAAGTGATTTGGGATAAATGCACCATGACATATGATGGACTCGCTTTCAGATGTCTTCTACACTAATGAAACTGTCAGCATTTGTCTACTGTGAGGTCTTGAATACAAGCCGGATATGACATGAGCAGGTGGCAACTGGACTGCAGCAGAAAGGGGGCTGTGATTTAGGAGCAACAGTGCTACAACAAGTGGCAGCTAGCAGGTTACAGGCCTTCTATCTTCCATCCTGTGGAGTCCATTTCTCTCAGTGGCCATATATTCAAGCTGGCCTACATTGGAGAAAGACCAAGCCAGACCAGAGACAAATAAGACAGATAGCCACCTGGTAGCCTATTATGAGACTGCATTATTTTAACCAACACTCACGTTGGCATTGTGCTTATATTTTGGGCATATTATCTATACTACATAATGAATTAACATTTTCCATTCTCTCCTGCACATTCTGGTACTCTACCTTGTTGCCCGAAGTCATGGATATAAAAGGTATTGTAACAAATGAGACTATGGGATTTGAGACATTTTCTTAATGTCTACTTTATGCTAAAGTTTAAAGAGGAGAATAGGGTCACCCTAGAACCGTACCACAACAAGACACTTGGCATAGTTGGCAGGATTTTGGGTAACCATGGTTTACAGTATGTTTGGATGAGTGTGCATGTGTTAAGTTGTTATAGGACACCTGTTGTAGAGGATATTTCTGTTAGCTTTTCCTATAACGCTAGTAGGATGAGAGGGGCACCCCAAAAGAAGTGGACCTTACATTGGGAGTAAAATATCCTTGGTTGGCAAGTGGCTTTAACCAAGATGTATCAGTCTCCATGTGTCAAGGTTATTCTCAGGGAGTCTTAGATTAGGTTAGGTTATATTCATGGAAACTCATGTGATGTTCACACTGAAGCTGGTACTTTGGAGTACAGATGAATGATAGGCTATGCAGACATCACTCATAAACAGTGCTTAAGTGGATAGGGTCTGTGTGCGTTAGTTTAATTTACAAGAGTAGGTCAACCCATAACAAGTTTGGGAAATTGTATCAGGTTACCATAGACCCAGAACTGTCTCTACATAATAAAGAGTAAAATGAGGAGAACAGGGTCACCCTAGGACTCCACCACAACAAAACCGGGAGCAACTTGCTAACCAGGGTAAAACCAGAAAATGGCTGTTAAACTTATTGTGATGTAAGGAAGTCTTGAACAAACCCAAGAACTCAGCTCAGTCTGTTTTCTCCTTTCCTGCCACTGGTATGTCAGCCTAGCATTTCTCTGCAGATCTGAAAGCCTGGCCTTTGCCTAAATTAGTAAGCACCTGAATGGATATCTAGCCTACTTTAAGAAACTTCATGTCATTGTTCTTACATTTAGATATTTATGCAATTAAAACTTTCACATGTACAGACTTACAAAATCTCAAATCTTTCTAATTAGCTGTTCTGTTTTTGTCTCACAGAACAAATACTAGACACGCGATAAAACCACCACAAAGCTGTACAGAAATTGGGTTTCATGCCAGAGCCAGTTAACCTCCCCTTAAACTTAACTGCCTCAAATGTATCAGGATATTTTACTAACCAATTGGATCCATAATCTTCACTGGATTGGTGGCTGCGCTTGGCTTGCCCACTCCAGCTCTGTTCTCAGCCCTCACACGGAAGATGTATTCCTTGTTCTCCACAACATCATTAACTGTAGCACTTAGGTCTTCTGGCTTGGTCACTGTGGCCGTTTCCCATCTGACTGAGGTTCTGTCACGCAGCTCGACAATGTAGGCAGTGATTTCAGAGCCACCATCAAACTCAGGAGGCTCCCATGTGACGGTGGCACCAAATTTGTTGACATTACCAACCATGACGTTCAGTGGAGGATCAGGAACATCTGAAATAGAGTAGTAGACACGGTATTATTCATTGCCCCCTCAGTAAGGATTTCTCTCCTCTTACTAGTGGTCAATACATACCAAACTTATTCTTGGCCTCTACAGGATCAGTGGTTTCCACAGGTTCTCCAGGTCCCACTCTGTTTCTGGCACTGACACGGAACAAATACTCCACGCCCTTCTGGAGGCCAGAAACTGTGAACTCAGTGGAGTCGGCACGATCGGTCACTAGGATCCAGCTCTTGCGCTTGATGTCACGTCGTTCAATGACATAAGCAATAATCTTGCTGCCTCCATCACTTTCAGGGTCCTCCCAGGCAAGGCTCACCTCCCCATCGCTAGTGTCAATGACATTGAGGTTCTGAACGGGTCCAGGAACATCTGAGATTGAAAAAGAAGTTAGCATTTTTGGTCACATTACGCTGACACAGGCTGTTCCTGTCAAGCCAGCTATCAGATGCCAACATACCAATCACGTCCAGGTTGATGAATGCCTCCGCCTTTCCATGCTTGTTCTGAATTACAATTTTATAGCGACCCTTGTCTGATTTTTTAGGATCAGACAACCTGTAGCTAGTGTAGTCTGGTAGGATATCCACGTTCTGCCTTGGCAAACTGACATCTCCAAAGTGCCACTCTGCTTCAGCCTTTGGATAAGCGTCATAGGGAACGGTCATCACAAATGGCTTTCCAGCATCAGTCACAAGGTTTTGATCAGTTGTCTTAATGGTTGGCACAGCTGAAAAGAGATGCAGTAGATGCTGTTTCAAACTCCATAAACCAGAAGACAAGGTTCAAGTGACATTCAGTTAAACAATGCTTACCTGCCAGCTCCAGCTTAGCCTTGGCGTCTTTGTCCTTGGCGATTATTTTGTATTCTCCTTGGTCTCGAGGCTTGATATCGCAGACCTGCAGTCTGTGCACCTTGCCTTCACTCATCATTTGGTATTTGTCACCCTGGACAATAATCATGTTGTTCCTCAGCCACTTCACTTCCACTCTGTCCTTGTTCAGCTCACATTCAAAGATCACGTCACACCCAGGTGCTTCAAAGACATCCTGAGGCGGCCTGATTATCTCAACAGGAATTTCTACAGGAAATCAGGGAAGGATTAGCCAACTGCCCGGTTAAAGCAGCAACAACACTTATCCGTGCCAGCCAAAAGGATGTCTACCTTCAACAAAGAGCCGGGCTCTGGTCCTCCTGTCCTCCACTCCGCAAGAATACTCGCACTCATCATCAGGTCGACATTCCCTCACTGTCAGCCTGCAGATGCTGCCATCTTTGTCAAACTGGTACCTGGAAGAGACAGAACTAAGAGTTACGATCAGATCTGCACATCTTTGTTGTCAATTTAGTGAGCTTCTGTGCAGGAACCAGAAGCTATGTAGACGTGACAATGACACAGACAAGTCATGCTATGCGAATCTTGACAAACACTCATACAGCATTGTGGTACCCACAATCCGACTCGCTGGTGCCACAAAAATTTCACAGAGTCAAGGTGAGATACGGTAAAAATAAACGATCAGACATGTGTGTTCCTCTATCTCAGTGCAATAGCAGCAAGTGATTACCAGGGCAGAAATTGTTCTGACTCCGTACCATCCTTTCTCATGCAGACATGTTTGGTCTCTATCTGAGCCTGTGCTACATACATTAACAAGAACCTACCTTGGACCTTCACGTATTTCTCTGCCATTCTTGTACCACTTGACAGAGGCCTTTTCTTTGGACAGCTGACACGTGAAGACAGCATCGTCAAACTCTGTGACTGTCTGGTCCTGCAAGTGAGCGGTGAAGTCGGTAGGCGCCTCTGTAATGATCAGCTCGGCTGTGGACTTATCCTGTCCGGCGATGACGGTGTACTCTCCTTCATCTGCTAGGCCGCAGTCCCTGACGATCAGGGTGTGTTTCACTTTGTCAGCCTTGTACATGACTCGCTTGTCAAATACGATCTCCTGGCCACCCTTCATCCATTTCAGGGTAACATTTGGACGGTTGACTTTGCAAGTGAAGCTAACCGTTTTCTTCTCCTGAGTTTCAATATCTTCCAAAGGTTCAATGATCCTGAGGTCCTCCTCTGTGAAATACACAAAGAAACACAATGAAACTCTGGTCTTATGAGTGAAGCAATGCCACTACACAAAGACACCGACTGCCCGTTACCTTGGACGACTAAGTCTGCAGAACACTTGACATGCTCTCCTCTGTGGTTGGACAGAGCAATCGTGTAGTTGGCCTGATCCTCATTCTGGGCATCGCGAATTCTCAGCGTGTAGACCAAGTCTTTCTGAGTAATGATGTACTTGGCACTCTCAAACAAGGTCTCGTCGCTTTTCAGCCATTTGGCTTTGGCTCCTTCAGTGTTCACCTCGCAGTTGAAGACAATCTCTTGTCCTTCCTTTGCGTGCATGTCTTTGATAGGAGTGATAATCCTGAGTTTTTCTGTAAATCAATGCACAATAAATTTACTGTCAGAAGAGCAGTTTCCTCAAAAGGAGAACAACATTTGGTGGACATGAATTGACCTCTTTGAGAATTTTGAAGAACTAACTACATCGGAATGAGAGTGAAAACAGCAGAAGGGGTGGGTGGTACAACCAAAATAGTCAATTGGAGTCACCTCTGCTTCAAAATGTGGATGTGGAGGGTCAATGGGCTTGAAGACTTCAAAACTAAAACTGCTTTTCTATCTTCTTCGCATTTTTATTAAAATGATTTTTTTTTTATCTGTTTCAGTCAATATGCCGCATCTTCTCTTCTGTGGGCAAGGCTGGTAGTAGGCCTGCTGTATGACCCACATCCTAGCGTTGCTATAAATGCTTTCAGTTCCTTTCAGAATTAATTTCAAAACTGCATTGATCTATCAAACATCTGAAAATATTATTCTCCTCCTCGTAAAGTTACTGTACTAGCTACTAAGTTTAAACCAACAAGCAAAGGAGCTTATGAACCTAAGAACAAGTCTTTGTGAAGACATTAAGGTTTATAATGAGGTCTGTTTTTGTTTGAAACGTTTAAATGAAGATTCATCAATACACTTGTATTTAATTATTTTGGTCCTCATTGTCTTTTTGCAGTATTTAGTCCGGGTGACTCAGTGGAACAACAGCAGGATTGTTGAGCACCCTGTTGAGGTGGACACTGCATGTTCTCGCGTGGTCTTTCAGATGTTCCCCAGTTGCTTCGTCCGACTTAGTAAACCCCATGTTCTTGTGAGAGGATGATTTTTTTTTTTTTGCATTACACAAATTTGTTTCTGTTTGTGGGACTTTAACATTTCAGAAGCCGAATGAACAAGCATCATTTTTATGTGTGTATTTTGCAAAAGATTTTTCGAGTACGCGAGTGACGGTGTAATATTTTAGACAGGGTTCCCTCACCAGGAAAAGCATTTAGGAAAATAAAATGAGATTAGATGAGGAATTAATTACGTGTTTCTGGCTTCAACAATTCCTGACATGTAGGGATCACAAAATGGTATTCAAGTGTCATGGCCACTCTCTCCTCTTTGTTTCCACTGCTAAGTTTCAGTATACTTAAGTAAAGAGAGTATCAGATCTTACTGTAGCCAATCGAAATGTTGATGTATAATGAGGAGAGGAAGGTGACCACTACCAATGTCCCTTCACTGGTCACGGCACAATGAATTGTGAATGACAATCATGCATGGAGGCCATTTGACTTTATCGTTTCTAACCTGCCATGTTGCTTTACTCACCAATCACTGTCAGTTCTGCTGTGGCTCGTGATGAAGCAACGGAAGCGGCAAAAGTGCCTTCATCCCCTGGCTTGCAGTTCTTCACCACAAGAACTCTCCTCTTCCCATCTGAGATGATATTGTATTTGTCCCCGATTTCCAGTTCCTCACTTCCCTTGAACCACTTAACCTCAAAGGCCTCTTTGGAGACGGAGCAGACAAACTCTGCCTTGTCACCTTCTAAGACCTCCTGGTTCTGTGGTCTGGCAATGAACTCTGCGGCTAGTTCTGTAAGGATATCGCAGTGAGAGAAAAGGTTAGTCTAGAAGTGCTCACAAAAGGCAAGCGGACACAAAAGATGGGGAAGTACCTTACCATTCACTTTGAGTGTTCCTGAAGTGCGAGATGCTGGCAGGCGGCAATTGTACTCCCCAGAATCATCAATGCGAAGATCTTGAATCACAAGAATTCTCTTCCTGCCGTCACTCACATACTCAAACCGGCCACCTTCAGGCAACTCTTTGTCGCCCTTGTACCATACGACTTCAGCACTGGCTTTGGAGACTTCACAGATCAGCTTGATGCTGTCTGTTTCGGTTCCTTCCACGTTAGAGAGGTTCTTGGTAAAGACAGCCTCTTCCTCTGCAAAAGATAAGGTGTGAGAGTTTGGATTTAGGAGTTGGGTGGGTAAGGCACTCAGGAAGTGCTGATATTTATCATACATTTGTATATAACACTGGAAGCAGATAAATGTCTGTTACTGGGGCAGTCCCAGGAACAGGAAGAGGCCTCTGAAGGAGCTATGTTGACAGTTCATTTGGGGGTATGGTCCATAGGCGAGGAGAAGGCCAAGATGAGTGGAGCTGGTCATCTTGTGGACTGCTGGAATAGGCCGTAAGCCAAAGATGACCAGTCCAAGCAGACCAGGCTGTACCTAATGTGTGGGAGCTAGGAGCCATTAACATAGGACACTAGATGGAGGAAGTTCGATCTTTTCGGGCTTTAATAATCTACCTCAATCCAAGACTTCAAATGAGTTCTTGCTGAAGACCCAACATTGTCAAATGAGCCTAAGAAAAAGCATATCTATCAGGTGGCTACGAAGAGAAGCCAAAACTCACCAATGACTGTAAGCACGCCCGAGGTCTTGGCAGTCCTAGCGTCGCACTCGTACTCCGCTTCATCATCAAAGACTGACTTGTGGATGACAAGGATACGCTGAACGCCTTTGGAAATGATTTCATACTTTTTGCTCTTTCGGATTTCACTGCCATCCTTAAACCATCGGACCTGGGTGGGGTGGAGGACATATGTTGGTGAAGAATGTTATAGATGCCCGGCATTACATCATGCATATTCAACTTTGGGCTTATGGCGTGAACGATCTGAAGGAGGAACTGGGACTACCAAATGAAGCCTTCAGATGAAAGCTAAAGAAGGCCTCTAGGGCCAGGAATAAAATCAAAGGGTGGAGGTCAAAGCAACAAGACAAACCTTGGCACTTTCACGAGAGACTTCACACTCAAATCTGGCCACCTCCTTCTCTCGGACTTCCAGGTCGGTAAGAGGCTTGGTGAACTCAACATGGGGAGCTGTGTGAGAGAGCAGAAGTATTATGTTTAGGGGCGCTGCAGGCCACGTTCAAACTAAGGTCAGATAAAGCAGATGACATCTTACGCTCAACGTTGAGGAAAGCAGAAGTCTTGAAGTCCTTAGCGTCACAGGTGTACGTCCTGGAGTCGTCTAGTGTGCAGCCCTGGATGATGAGCCTCCTGACTCGGCCCTCTGCCACAATTTCATACTTCTTAGTTTTGTGAATTTCTTGGCCATCTTTGAACCATCTGACATCTGCGTTTTCTCGAGAGACTTCACATTCGAGAATTGCTGTGGCTTCTTCCTCCACGGTCTGGTCCTCAAGGGGTTTGGTAAACTCAACTGGTGGTTCTAGCAACAAAAAAACAAGCAACAAGTTAGATGGTCCATAGAAAGAAATGGCATCAGTGCCTGTCTGAACACAATTGAACTTCACACTCGTGTATGCGTGTTTAGATAAAAGTGAGCCCACCATAAATTATTAAGTGGCGTGGGCTCAAGTCACTCAGTGCACCCGTACACTTTGTACAGCAAATCTCGGATTAGTTGAGGGTTACTCCAAAGTAGGGTCCTGGAGTGCCACAGTGGCTGCAGGTTTTCATTTTAAACAGTTTCTTAATTAGAACCCATTTCTATGATTTATTAACAAATCAATATGTTTTAGGCCCAGTTTTAGAAAACTCCTTTGTTCTGATTCAGAACCCACATTGTTCCTGATTTTACTTTTAAACAGCAGCATTTCAGTTTTAATTGTTGTCCGTTTTCTTCACTGGCCATTAATTAATAATGAAGTGCAAATAACAAAGGAGCCAGCAGAACTCCAGTTAACGTCTGTGTAGGCACATCATGAAGTGTCCCTCTGTGTGAAAATTATGTTTTCAAATAAAAGAAACAGAAGGACGTACCAAGAGGTATAAATCTGCTTTGGACTTAAAAACATATTCATGATCTCAGAAAACAAATCTACAGTGTGATAAAGATCAGTCATGGAGGAATGAAGGCGCTAACAAGCTATTGAATTTAACACCAAGTTCCATCATCTGCTAGACCAGGCTTCTAACTAGGAAACTCCAGGACTGCGGCTGAGAGCCCCTGCAGTCTAAAGAGATGCCAATCCAGAAACACACATACCTTTAACGAAGAGGTTTGCTTGGATTTTGAAATCCTTGGCTGTGAGCTTCACTTCTCCAGCTTCCTTCAGCTGGACATTTCTAAGAGTGAAAGTGTGGACCCTTCCTTCAGCACGAGTGACAACCTGGGGACACCAGATGGAATAAAGTTCTTATCTTTGCTTTTTCATACTGCAAATGCCAAGGCCAACGCAGAGCATGGAGAGGAGTGACCTGCGAATTTGCAAACCGCCACAAACTGCTTCCCTTCGGCATCCTAGAAGCTACCAGCTGTTGCCACCAACATGTCACTTTGTCACAATTGACCTATTTATAAAATGGGACCCGTGAGAAATGCCTTTTGGCAAACTGCGTAACTTAACCCGTTTTTTTTTTTTTTTTAAAGCGCACACGTCAAACGTGCATTAATGAAAGGGTTAAAAACAACCGGCCGGCGACCTCCGCGCTTAATAAAGAACAAGAAGTCAGCAACAACACCGCCATCTAGCGGCACGAACGCACACTGTCAGTTAGAGATCTGCCGCGATTACGGGGAGCGCCCGAATTGAGCGTGTTAGTCTAGTTTACATGGAAAGAAAAGAAAGAAAGAAAGAAAGAAAGAAAGAAAGAAAGAAAGAAAGAAAGATTGTGATGTGATCGAGCTTTGGTGCGTCTTTAAGTTCGAATTGGCCGTTTTGGTTTAGTATAGATAGATAGATAGATAGATAGATAGATAGATAGATAGATAGATAGATAGATAGATAGATATGAAAGGCACTATATGATAGATAGACACATAGATAAGGCACTATAAAATAGGCGCTATATAAGGGACCCCCGCTGCTAAACTAACGCTTCTGGGTGGCACCTCACTGGATTGTGTGGTTTTTCTTTGACTGAACCATTTCACTGTGGTGAGGGTTGTTGCCATGTGATGTTGGTTCTTCTGCCCTTTATAAGGTCCATAACACGGACAAAACAAAACTCTGTAAATAGCAGCAGACTACCAGCAGAACAATGACCGCTTGTGATTGTGCACAGCTGCGGGGTCCTCTCAAAATGAAGAGCCCACTGTTATTTCTCAAGTCAGTCATCATCTGTTCCTGCTAATTTGTGGAGTCAGTCAATATCAATAAATAAAGAGTCTTTGTGGAACCTTCATGTGGACGGTTCTTTTGGGAACCAGAAATGTTTCCCCTTTGGCATCGCTCTGTACAGCCACTTTGGCACCTTTTATTTTTATGAGTTCTGTGATGACGAAACTGCGTCCTGCGGTCACCTGGACCAGTGACGTCGAGATTTGCCCCAGGATTATCAATGAAATTCCCGTCTTTTTTCCTTCCTTCGCACGCTCGTGGAATTCTCTGCCTGACCCCCTTCAGTTTGAGCGCAAGCACTCGAGGCTGTCGGTTATAAATAACCTGCAGGAAGAGAAACGCTGGCTTCGCAAAAGCGGCTATCGGCGCACTGAAATCCCAGACCACTTGCCTGAAAAGGAATTCAGATCCCGGCAGACCCTTATAAGCAGAATGCAGGAGCTACGCGAAGAATTTCTAGGGAACAGGAGATTAGAAACATGAAGGCCCTTTGAACTGACAAACTCCTGGGGCCGAGCAGGCAGGCGAGCAAGCGACACTTCGTCGTTTGTCCCGCAGCTGCGTGTTTCATTCAGAGAAAAATAAAACAGTGGAGTCCATCGTCCCCAAATCTAATAAATAGAAGGGTCTCTGTAAACAGAACAAAAAGCGAAAAGACAATAAAGACGAGGCGTCGCTTTTAAGAATTAAATTCTTTCTTCTCAATCAGGAGCGCGCGTTTAGAATTAATTATACTGCAGTGAGTTTAGAGTATTCGCCCATCCATTTAAAACATTCAGAATCTATAAAACGCAAAAAAATTGAAATAGCATTCCTGAGTCTCAAATAAGTATTAAAAAAACAATAAAACGAAAAGCTTATTTAATTTAATGAATTGCAATGTAATAAATAAATAGCAGGGAAAGTGGACGGTGCCGCACTGCTGCGAGCGATGGCCTCTCCGCGTACCGCCAGGTCATCTAACTCTGGTGGTCGCCACAGACAAATCTGGTGCCCCTGGTGCGAGTTTCAAAGTTTCATTTCGTAATAAAACATTTGAGGAAAAGCGTTTCTATGGATTTTCCAGGTATACAGAAAAATACATTTCATGGCGCAAAAAGACGATTGTGTGTTGCGCGTTCCATTATTATTATTATTATTATTATTATTATTATTATTATTATTATTATTATTATTATTATCAAACACTTACAATAAATTGGTGTTGTCAGATAATTCAAACATTTCTCAGACCCTGATAGTATCAGCAGAAGCCTGCATGAAATACCGGCAGACAATGAGGTGCGGCAGCAGAGCAGGTGAAAATCCGCAGGTCCAGTTCGACGGCACAACTTACTCTGTCACTTGGCTCCAGCTTCGTGTCGCCGAGGTACCACTCCACTTGGATCCCCTCGTAGGAGAGCTCGCAGTCGAAGGTGGCCGTCTCTCCAGCAGTGACGGTGACATCTCGCAGGGGCCTGAGCAGCCCGATCACTCGAGCTTTAGGGGTAGAAGGAACAGACATGTCCGGTTAGCCCTCCCGATGCCGGTAGTCCCTTTTAGTTGTAAATCTCCATGTTCTAGAGCCCCCAGGAGCTGGCCACTGCCCCAGAGATGCCTCCCCGACTGAGGGACCCTCTCGGGACTGTTAGATCACTGGGGACTCCTCATTTGCATAAACGTTTTTTTTTGGGGGGGTCAGCACTCGGTGTCGGTTACCCTGCCAATCACACCCGATAAGGCCTGCGGCTTTTAAAATAGCCAGTGCACGCCAT
This sequence comes from Polypterus senegalus, assembly GCF_016835505.1. Classification (NCBI taxonomy): domain Eukaryota; kingdom Metazoa; phylum Chordata; class Cladistia; order Polypteriformes; family Polypteridae; genus Polypterus; species Polypterus senegalus. Next base: position 7,878 of record NW_024377025.1, on the reverse strand, counting down.
TGGCTGAGTGCAGTCGGTGCCCCCAATTTGGCTATCTGCTCCTGTCAATCATCCCTTTGGCATTTTCCAAAAATGTCAGGTTGGATGTTACTCAACCATTTGCAAAGGAAAATGCCGACGCATCGTTTAATGTTGTTGTGGTTTCGTAACAAAATGTTACATGCAACATATGGGCTGCAGTTTTAGATCGCCGACAACCCCCCAACAACACGGCCATGTGTCATGAAGGGAATGTCCGTCGAAAAAATGCCATAAGTCAGAACTGCGAACTTTACGAGGGCCGTTAGCAGGGGCTCGCGTTACCCGGCCGGCCGCACTCTTTGCATTTCACGAATGACTTCGCTTCGCGTTCACATCTGATGCCGTGTAGTCGAGCGGCTCGCAGCGGGTCCACTTCCTAATATTTACTCAGGTCCGAAACAAGAACTCACTTCTGTCCGTTCAGTTTCGTGTTTCTGTCGGCCGCAGCGCCTTTTCCATCAAACCCGTCCGTTTTAACTTTAACTTTAAAATGCTGATCGGAAATTCCTTTGATCTTCCGCAGTAAACAAACGTAGTTTAATGTTTAAAATGTAAAGTCTAATATATATTTTCATTTTTTAAATAATCACATTTACCGTGCACTATAGTTGTGTTAGGATATAGTGGGTTGGAGAATGACTGACAGACCGGCTGACTGACATTTCTAGCTAATGGCCAGAAGCTCAGCTGACAGGAGAACTTTAGAACATCGAGGAGACCATTTAGTCCATCAGGCTTAAGGAACCTTCCCGACTTGATTTCATATTTTTATGGTGAATAGGATGGACCAGCTTCTTGGGCTGATTGGCCTGTTCTGGTCACAACTGTTTCAATGCTGCATTCCATTTGAACTGGGAAGTGGGAATTTCTGAATTCCAAGTAGAAAATTTCCACCGAAACGCTTCCACAAGTCAGATTTCCTACTCTGAAAGTCAGGAGGGCCTAATGCTGCATTCGACTAAAACTCGGAACTCGGAAAACAGAAAGCAGAGGCGTCCCAAACTCGGAATTCCTACTTGCAAACTCGGGCCTGGTCTCTCAAGTCCAAGTTTGTCGTTTAAAATGGCAATGTACACCGCAAACAGGAAGCACAGGATCACTTCATAGGTTTAATTAGTTTTTATAGAGTTTACTTTAAACAAATCACCTCAATCCATAATACTGAATACTGAGAAGGTGAAAGTTGAAATCACGGGAACAAACAGCAACGGACTAACTGACGGTAGCTTGATACTTCGGTTTAGCCTGCGATTGTTTGTACGTTGCACTCATTAGTTGCTCGTTCAGGTTTGTGCTTGTTGATCATGGAACAGAGACCTTGTCCATTTTACCATTCAGTGCAAGTCGTTTGGCTGGATGAATGCTGTTAGATAGGGTGGCGCAGTGGGTAGCGCTGCTGCCTCGCAGATAGGAGACGCTTCTTCTCGAGTCCTCCCTGCGTGAAGTTTGCATGTTTCTCCCCGTGTCTGCGTGGGTTTTCTCTGGGCGCTCCGGTTTCCTCCCACAGTCCAAAGACATGCTGGTTAGGTGGATTGGTGATTCTAAATTGGTCCTGGTGTGTGGGTGTGTTTGTGTGTGCCCTGTGGTGGGTTGGCACCCTGCCCAGGATTGGTTCCTGCCTTGTGCCCTGTGTTGGCTGGGATTGGCTCCAGCAGACTCCCGTGACCCTGTGTTTGGATTCAGCGGGTTGGAAAATGGATGGATGTTGTTAGATAAGATGCAAGGAAGAAATGGCCGGATTATACACCTGGCGTATGGGGCAAGTGCCCCAGGAATGCCCAGAATTCCACATGATTGTTCAATACGTTTTAATATACCACTAATTCAATTAAAATGTGCCCATAGAGGGACCAGACTGAAGCTCTATGTACAGTGACGCTAACTACGGTCCATCTTTGAAGATCTATAGGCTATGGAGTGAAGGAGTACAGATGGTCTGTTTTTTTTAAGCATCGGGAAAAAAATAAAAGCTTTTGGCAACTTTTTAAGATGATTGGCAGGGACCTTGAGAGTATCGTACCATCCAGCCATGGAGGAAGACCACAAGTACTGGTCAATAAAATGTCCAGTGTTAAATGTATAAGTGAAATATGAAAGTATTACCTTTAACTCTGAGCTGAGCACTTGACTTGGCGTTAGCGGCCTGGAAGTCCACAGGGCCGGCCTGATCCATGCGCACATTGTAGAGGATCATGATGTGCTTATTGCCCTCTTCTTTGATTTCACAGTCCTTGAGAAGGAGACAAGAACGTCACTGAGAAAGTCCGAGAGGCTACCTACTTCACATAGACACTTTCAGGATAAGTGAGATGCTAATCCATGCACAGATTCACAAGTCAAAGCCTAAACCAGGATTACGACATCACAAGAAACTGTCATTAATGAAAGAGCCAAAAAGATCTTTACAGGAGACTGGTGGAGCGGCTCCCCTTTCAGCTTCCAGTTTCCATGTACGTCTTCTTCAGATATCTCGGTTTCAAAGCGAGCCGATTCAGTTTCTGTCACCTCTACGCTGTAGAGTGGACGTAAGATCTTAATATCACGCTCTGGGGAAGATGAACGAGATAAGACAGGTGAATTCCCGTGGAAAGGGCCAATCATATCGTCTCAAAATGTGGAAAACGATGTCTCCACACAACCCCTGTGCTCAACAGAGCCGACGACAGACCTACCTTCAATGTTCAGCTTGGCCGTCGTCTTGTCCGAACCACAGTCGCACGTGTATTCGCCAATGTCACTCTTCAGCGCTCTCTTCACAGTCAGGATGCGCTTCTTCCCGTCGGCCCTAATAACTACGTTCTTCGATGGAGTGATTTCTTTGCCATCTTTGTACCACTTGACGGGTGTGCTTGCTTTGCTGATCTCACACTGCAGGGTGACCTCGTCTTTCTCCACTGCCGTGTAGTCCTGCAGCTTGCTGATGAAATATGGCTCGCCCTCTGCAAACACGACCCAAGATTTAATTTTCTAGGCTTGTAATAATGTGGCAGCAAAGTAAATCAAATGCGTGTCCAATGGTTTTGTGATTTAGACTTAAAAATAAAGGTGCCAATTGGAACCAGTGCCACCGGGAACCATTTTCGGGTCTCTAAAGATCGATATGAAGGTTCTTGAAGGTAATAGGTTCCATAAATCACCCTGAATATATAGGGTGGTCCAGATCTAATTACGCAATTTTTATTACGCTATAACTTATTAAGTTGATTACATAGAAAATAACCCGAAAAATCCCGGACCATCGAGAAAAGTGCGAACTGACGGCATGAAGAATTGTCTTCACGCCGAACTGGAATCGTCCCCACATAAATCAAAGTCATCCAGAAGATCTGGATCTGCATAATTAGATCTGGACCACCCTGTATGATAGTAGACTTGTGAAACACCAATGGGTTTATCATCTTATAGAATTCTCGTAGCATGCGAAAACACGGGTGAAGGTCATGTCTGCTTGATCTGTCAATATCAATCTAGGTAGGTTACTACAGGGTGGCGCACGAAATACCGAACTGTTTCCGACCAGCTGGTTCGAGCTATTATACAGGCGGGGCTCCACGATCGCGACGGGGTCAGCAGCCCCAACTGTGCATTAGTAAGGAAGCTGTGTGCCACTGGGTACAGACGTGAGTGGATGAGATCCGGAAGATGTATTCTCTGTAGCAGAGGATTGGAATAGTGGAGGCGTACGTGTCTGCCAGTTCTTTTAAAGAAACGCGGGACGTTTTCGCACAGAAGTTTCCTGGGGTAAACCTACCAGCAAAGAGCATGTACAGTATTCACGAGTTGGTGAAGAAGTGGCGTAAGGCTGGCTCAGTTGCAAACCGCAGAAAGAATCGGGCCCTGTTCGTTCGTACACCTGCGGTCATTGCAGATATTCAGGAACGGATTGGCCAGAAGCCCTAGGAAATCGACACGTAAATTGAAACAACAAGCGAATGTTTCACGCAGGTCTTGTCAACGTGTGTTGCACTCACTATAAATGATGCCATTGTGACGGATGGCTGGGACGCCCCTTCTGTGTATGTGCCAGGGGAGCAAGCATGGGCTGCACAGTACCTCCCCCAGACCACTCGGTGGTAGCCCCCCTGGGTGACTGTGGTGCCTCATAGGAGATGGAGTTCTCCACAGCACTGTTGGGATCTGGGGTGGCCGCCAGGGGTGCTGCAGCTGGGACTCCTGAGCCCTTATGGGCGGTGCTTTTCACCACACCCGGAAGTGCAGCCGGAACTCGGCAATCAAGCACCTGGAGCACTTCTGGGTGGACTATAAAAGGGGCCAGCAGCCCACCACTACGAGAGCCTGAGTCGGGAGGAGGAGGAGGGGAGTGGTGGTGGAGGAGACCAGTGTGTTTTGTGTAGTGCTTGAGGTGTTTTTGGGACTGCGTGCTGCGTGTGGGACACGGGGAAGACGTACCCACAGGTGAAGAAAAATAAAAGTCTATTTGGGTTTTATACGTGCCTCTGGTGCCACTCGGTGTTGGGTCGGCGCCTATATATAGGCTGAAGGATGACGACAAGGAAAAAACGTGTATTTTATTGCACGTGGTTGCTTCAAACAATTGCAGTTGGATTTTTGTATAGCCGTGTACGGGCTAAGAAACGTATGTTAACATTGGAATCGGAGATGGTTCAGTTTTTCGTGCACCACCCGATATAAATTGTCACGCATGTGCATCAGAGGATCACCTTCTGGGCTCATCCAAAGTATGTGATACCACCCCAGGAAGAGAGGGGGCGCTGTTACTAGCAGTGCTGAGAAGATGCCCAGTGAGGACCGTTCTGGTTCAAGCCCTATAAAGCCCGGGTGTCTCCAGAAGGTGGCACCCCATATTGGACCAGGCAAACTGCCAGACGGAGCTCCTCCAAAGTTAGACCCTCTCAAGAAGAGCCATCAAATGCGTTAGGCCACAAGGACTACTCTTAGTTTTGAATGTTTGGTTTATCTTGACGCACAATCAAGTGCTTGTCTTGTCTGAGCCCACAATAGATTGAAAGGGAAGACCCGGTTGGCACCTCCAGAATTTCTTTCTGTCCTTCCCTCTCCTGGCAACATGAACGATTCCCATTTTGTCCCCTTATTGGGAACGTTTTCAAAGCCCAAAGTACCAAATTCATGTGCAAAGAAACCTTCATCAAATCAAATGGTTCTTTGTCAAGCAATGGATCCACACAAGGAACCCAGGAAAGAACCACTTAAGAGCCGACATTTTTACGCTGGTACGTCCTACAATTTAGATAAAGTCTAAAGACTAGAGTCTCCAAAGAGAATGGCCGGTGTATTTGTTAAATATTTGAGCTTAAACCCCAGCATTGTCTTACAATTTCTTTTAGGACTCCTTACCCAGCACGGTGAGCTTGGCCTCGCAGCTTTTTCCCATGGCTTCCACCCTGATGAAAGACGTGTCATCGATGGAAACCTCCTTGAAAGCAAGTGAATGGGTTTTGCCCTCATCTGTCATGTGCACCACTTTGCTGGGATGCAGGCGGATGTCATTCTTGTACCATGTGACCTGGATGTTGTCATGTGAGAGCTCGATGCTGAATTCTGCGGTCTCCCGCTCTTTCACTGTTACGTCTTTAATGGGCTTGACAAACTCAAGGCGAATGCCTAAGGAAGAAAGAAGTCATGGGGTCAGTCGTGCAGTTTGCAATGCTTAGAGAGGTGCCATACATCTGGAAGGAAGAGGAGGAGGAGGAAGAAGAAGAAGAAGAAAGGAAACAGGATGTCTTCAGTAGCCTCCAGGAGAAAGGCTGGGAAACAAGCTGAGACTGTGAGGATGTGAGCAGCGTGTACCTTGGATGATCAGCTTGCCGCTGGTTCTCTTGTCTTCAGCTTCGAAGTTGTACTTGGCCTCATCGTCGTATGCAGCAGACTTGATAATGAGAGCATGCCTGTTACCCTCTACCACCGTTTCAAACTTTTCGTCAGCCTTGATCTCCTGCGTTCCCTTGAGCCAACGGAAAGTCTTGGCTTCCCGTGAGACTTCACACTCAAATCTGGCCTCATCCTTTTCAAAAACTTTGACATCGCTGAGAGGTGTGATGAACGTCAGCGGGAGTTCTGAAGAGAAAAGCCACAGATGTTAGCATTGGGGGGCTTTGAGGTGACAGTCACTCCACCAGTCATCGTAACGTTTGTGTTACCTTTCACTTTGAGGTTGGCGGCACACTTGGCGTTGGCAGCCTGGAAAGAGACCTCGCCAGTCTGGTTAATCTTGCAGTTGTACAAGGTCAGAATGTGCCTAGCACCATCCTCAATCATCTCGCAATCCTAGGTGGTTAACCAGACAAAAGAATTACAGAAACGTCAAATCTGTAGGACAGGCCTAGCGGTTAAAGAATAAGATGGGAAAGTAGAAGGCTGCAGGTTTCAGCGAGAATATTATTAATGCAAGGAGAAAACTTACAGAAGAAGGAGCCAGAACTTCTCCCTTTAGTTTCCACTGGGAATGAACATCAGCTTCTGAGACTTCCACTTCAAAGCGTGCTGTTTCTCCTGCAAACAGCTCCACGCCATACATTGGCCTCACGACTTTGATATCGCGAGCTGGTGATTTTTTAAAAGAACACATTGACATGAGTGACGGCAAACTCGGCAGGAGACCCACACAGCTTCATTAAACATAACCTCAAAACTTACCCTCAATGTTCACATTTGCTGCTGTCTTATCTGTTCCACAATCACATACATAATCACCCTTATCTTTATTCTCCACTTTTTTGATAGATAAAATCCTGCGCTTCCCATCAGTTTTAATGGATACCAACTTTGAAGCTTTGATTTCCTTGCCATCTTTGTACCATTTCACTGGTACGTCTTTGCTGAGTTCACAGTCCAGAACAACCTCGTCTTTTTCGACTGCTGTGTAATCTTGCAGTTTAACAGTGAAGTACGGGTCACCCTCTGGAAGACAAAAGCATCCAAGTTCAGAGCCTCTCGTTTGTCCGGACCACCGATTTCAGCAAAACAAGCGTGAATGTGGGGGTCTTCAGCTGAACATTTACATAACCCTGCTTTACAGTTTTGGGCCTATGAGTTTAAAGCTTTCCTTACTATATAAACCTAAATTCTGTGAAAACAGGCAATGATTAATGCACTCTTAATGCTGGTGGAACTAAAATTTGGTTGAAGGTCCACCAAAGCGAAACTTTAATTCTGAGGCTAAAGAACCCGATACAATCTGATACTGGAAGGGAAAGAAATTGACACTTAGTGCCAAACTACCCCGCATTTACTCAAAGTCTGCAATCACCTTGATTGTAAATTAACATCAATATCATCAATACAGTCACTCCCTAATTAGACCCAACTGGGAAAAAATAATATCCAGCTAAACACTGGGAAAAAGAAACAAATCCATAATGTTACTGGCAGAGAAAATAGATAGATAGATAGATAGATATGAAAGGCACTATATAATAGATAGATAGATAGATAGATAGAAAGATAGATAGATAGATAGATAGATAGATAGATAGGAAAGGCACTATATAATAGATAGATAGATAGATAGATAGATAGATAGATAGATATGATAGGCATATATAGATAGATAGATAGATAGATGTGAAAGGCACTATATAATAGATAGATAGATAGATAGATAGATAGATAGAAAGGCACTATATAATAGATAGATAGATAGATAGATAGATAGATAGATAGATAGATAGGAAAGGCACTATATAATGATAGATAGATAGATAGATGTGAAAGGCACTATATAATAGATAGATAGATAGATAGATAGATAGATATATAGGAAAGGCACTATATAATGGATAGATAGATAGATAGATAGATAGGAAATGCGTTGTGTGTATAAATAGGACAGATGTGAAGGGTGCCATATAACAGATA